>NC_137929.1:9014944-9234944 GCF_963969265.1 Rhamphochromis sp. 'chilingali'
CCAATTAAATCACTGACGGAGAGTGACGGTGTTAATTCTGCTATGAAATCACACTTAACATGCGATTTGATACCGGTAAGTTCAACAGATGTTAATGCAAGTTAGTGTGAGTGGATAGGGAAAGGGTGTAGCTGATTCTTATCTGGTGTGAGGTTAATAAAGCCACGGAGTGGATGGACATGGATGACTTGGATTTGACATGGATGGAAACTCTGGTATGAACATCATTCATAGAACAACTTCCAGCTTCTTTTGCTCGGCTACAGTTTGGATGGATTTGCATTTAAAGATGCAACAAGATTAAAATGGTTAGGGTCAGGAGGTCAAAGGTCAGAGCTCCTGTGGGTCTGAGGGCGGCCTCACGCTGGAGACGGATGAAGGAGTCTGACCTGAGCCAGTGTTTGACATGAACACATCAGCACAGCTGTCAGTGAGCCTAACGACAGCCGTTAGCATCATTTCAGTGTTTCAGTCATTTAAAAACACTTCCTGTCACTGTGGTGGTTACAGTGACATCATGCAGTTTGTGCTTTGACCTCCAGAGGGTGACAAATCAGCACAGACAGAGAGCTCCATTCAAACTTTGCTGCCATCAGGAATAATTCTTCAAATATAATCATCAGTGTTTGAGCAGTTATGATATCAGGGACAATCTAGACACGTGTGACAATACTGAACATGTCACATGACACACCTTAAACATCATGTGATCCACTCTCAGTCTGCACTTTGATTCATGACTTCAACAGGTTGAAATGAGCTTTGAAGAAACATTCAGTGAAATAAATCTTTCATGGATTCATGTGAGCAGCAGATGAACTTTGTACCAACAACATCTTCAATAACAGAGTCTGAATGAAGCTCAGGTGTTGATGCTGCTCACTGATTGGACGCTTGGTTTCAGCTCTGCTCTCAGTCTTTACTGCACAGGTGAAGGTAGAAAGTGTGACTGGATCTATAGACTGGAAACAGAGAAACATGCTGAACATTTGAAGCTTTGCAGCAGAAATGTTCATGTTACAAATACAGCAGAGCTGATCTGGGATCAGTGTGTTCACACCTGCAGCTACAACAAGGTTTCATGTCTCCACACGTCAGCATGTGAACTTTACTCTGACTCAGTCTGAGCAGTCAGACGGCATATTTTTAAAGTTAACACATCAGCACACACAGAGCTGAGCCCCTCCCACCTGTGCTGAGTTTCAGGTGGAGCCCCGCCTCCTTCCAGGAAGCAGCTCACCTGTGTGTCCGTGTTTAGTGTCCTGGGGCCCGTTCTTCGTACGTCGCTTACTACATCCAAGATCAAATGACACATCCAAGACCAAATCATCGCGCTAACCGTGAGCTCGCTAATCCGGTTCTCCGAACACACCTGCTGTTGACGATTAGTACAGCTGTGAGATCACTGGGTGTCGTAAAAGGGGCTACGCATCGATAGTAGAAACATTGATCGGCAACCCTCTGATTGGTTGGCGAAAATGTCGAAGGGGCGCGCTCGGTATTTTTCGGCAGCAGAGCAAGAACCCTTGAGTGAGGGATTTCAGGAGTTTCAGAGTTTAATCAGAACGCAAGGGAACACTGCAAAGGCTGCAAAAGCAAGGAGAGAGGGCTGGCAGAAAGTTGCTGACAAATCAAACTCGTAAGTAATTTACTAATAATAATAATAATGGATTGGGTTTATATAGCGCTTTTCAAGGCACCCAAAGCGCTTTACAATACCACTATTCAGTCACTCTCACATTCACACACTGGTGGAGGCAGCTACGGTTGTAGCCACAGCTGCCCTGGGGCAGACTGACAGAAGCAAGGCTGCCATATCGCGCCATCGGCCCCTCTGGCCAACACCAGTAGGCGGTAGGGTAGATTTATTATATTACACTATATTATCCAATAATATATTACATTATATTATGTTATATTATATCCCCTTTCACATTAGAGCCACAACAGGACCCACTAGAACATGGGAACAAGTAAAAGTGGAATATAAGAATATTCTACAGAATGGTAATATTTATCACTTATATTGCTTTTCGTCTCTTGGAAAGAGACCCTGAAATAATCTGTTAGTTTGTTCATAACAGCAACCAAGAAAAGGGCAGAGCAAAAAAAAGACAGGTGGTGGTCCTGCACCCCCTCGTCAACAAGTTGGTTAAGTGAATAATACCCTCACGGGAAGATCGATATCTCTCTATGAGCACACTGTCGCGCTGAGCTGAAGGATCCTGTCTATCCCGCAATATACGCTGAATTCTGAGGACTCTCCTTATCAATCTTGCACCTTCCTCAATGGGTGGCTCGCGTAAACGGACAGGACATGGCAGCAACAGGCTTCCCAAATCCACCTTCGCTTTTATAGCCGTGGTCTCTCATCTTGATTACACGAAGTAATTTACAATTACTACTCTGAACTATGAATTACATCTGTAATAATCACATACATGTAATAGAATGTTAATAGTACATTTCCCTTTTTTAGGAAATGACCTGTATGTATCTGTGTGACATCAATAAAAGGATCAAGTGCTGCATTATCTTTAGTTACATTGATGTTATTTATTTATGGTGAAACAGTGGTGGAATATCGCTGTTGCTTTCATATAAATGAAGCTGACATACCTGCGTGGCCGCGATCTAATCCTGTTTACATAAAGTAAACAGGGACTTGCTATGACAGCAAGTCCCGGATGAGCTTCGGGGAACCGAACGATCCAAGATCACGCGAAATCGTCAACAATCTAATCCAGCTAACTTACTTAGCGAGGTACGAAGAACGGGCCCCAGGTGTGGAGTGGAGCTTGTTGTTGGTGTGTGAAGAAACTGTAAGTTTGCTTTGTTTCCTCCTTTAACAGTTTGTCTTTAGGAACTTTACTGTTTGTTCAGCTCGTGTTTGATTTCTTCACACAACAAACTGTGTGTGTTTGTATTTCCGGTCTCTCCATTAAAGTCAGTGTGTAATGTTTTCCTGGCTAACATCAGCTTTGTGCAGCTTAGTTCAGCACAAATCTGCCGCTCCATAGTTCACGGTAACGGACTCACAGCTGGACCAACGAGGCCGAGTGTGTCCGCCACTCTGAGCTACGTTCATGTTTGTGTACTTGTAGTTTGTACTTTGTGAGTTCACTCAGAGCCCACAGAGGACGCAGCGTACGTGATGATGTCACAGCCCTTTACCTCCTTTACTGTCACTGTGATTAATATTTACACACGACACACCTGACAGCATGTTAATGCTAAGCTAACACTAAGCTAACGCTAAGCTAGCCAAGAACCCAGAGTGACGTTAAAGCTGAGTAAACACTGACCCCAGACCAGCACCGTGATAAAGTGAGCTGCTGCTGCTGAACTTGAACAGGTAACAAAGTGATGAGCAGTCAGGCTGCAGGTTTCTACCTGTTCATGTTTCTACAGTAGAATCACTTTGAAGTGTCTTTGTGCTGTTTCATCTTTGATTTGTGTTCATAAACACTCAGAGAAACATCACGTGACCTCATCAGGATCTGTGTCGGTGTGTGGGGCTGTACCTCAGCTTTATGTTGTTACATGCTCATTTGTTCATTTTACACAGTAACATCAAAGTAATGTTATGAGGAGTAATGAAGTAACGTACTCCATTACTTTTAATTAAAGTGTTTTGTGTAATATGTGTAATAATGACTGTTTTGAGTAATGACCAACACTGATCACAACAAAGAGGAAATGCCTCCAACATGCACAAACATTTGAGCCACAACATGCAGTTAATGTGCACAAATGTCTTTGATATGCTGCTCAGTGATGGTGGTGACTGTCAGAGCAGAGCTACTGAGAATCAATAAGTAATATCAATGATGGGATCAGAATCACTAAATTCTTCTCATCCCTGTCAGTATCATACATGTGCTGTATAATGTGATAAATGTAGAGGTGCTGGCTGTTCTCTCACTCTGCTGTTTAGCTGTAAAGGACGCCTCCCTGCCTTTGTCTCATTCATGACCTTTAATAGTCTCTTCTAACATGCAGAGATCTGTATGATCTGTTTCATAGAGTCTAACCAGCCTGTACAGGTAACAACAACAGTCACTGCATCACTGACACACAAACGTCATCTCTGTCAATAACAACATTCATACATGGAATAAAAACACATCAGTGGATCATTGCTGGAGCTGCCTGGACTTCAGTCTTCAGGATCTCAGCCAACAGCATCGACATGCTGCTCCAGATGTTTGTGCTCCAGATGTTTGTGCTCCAGATGTCTGTGCTCCAGATGTCTGTGCTCCAGGTGTCTGTGCTCCAGATGTCTGTGCTCCTGGTGAACAGGCTCTCAGTTTCCTCCTTTAAATAAGTGTTTATATTGTAGTTATATTGTTGACCCACTATTTATCGTGTTACTTATCACATGATCAGTGGTGAGCATCTCTTTCCCTCTCAGGTTTAAATAGATCACAGCTGAAGAAGCTTCTCTGATGAAACATCTTCCAGAAACTTAAAGACGTCTCTTTTCTCTCAAGGTTCAAGGTTCTTTATTTGTCACATGCATAGTTATACAAGTATAACACACAGTGAAATGTAGCCTGACACGCTCCTCGACATGTTGGGGGGGGGGGGGGGGGGGTGTAGAGGAAGAACATTATATATATAAAAAACACCCAGCACGCCCCTGCGGGCGGTTTATCCTTCAAGCTCGGGTCCTCTACCAGAGGCCTGGGAGCTTGAGGGTCCTGCGCAGTATCTTAGCTGTTCCCAGGACTGCGCTCTTCTGGACAGAGATCTCCGATGTTGTTCCTGGGATCTGCTGGAGCCACTCGCCTAGCTTGGGAGTCACCGCACCTAGTGCTCCGATTACCACGGGGACCACCGTTACCTTCACCCTCCACATCCTCTCGAGCTCTTCTCTGAGCCCTTGGTATTTCTCCAGCTTCTCGTGTTCCTTCTTCCTGATATTGCTGTCATTCGGAACCGCTACATCGATCACTACGGCCATCTTCTTCTGTTTGTCTACCACCACTATGTCCGGTTGGTTAGCCATCACCATTTTGTCCGTCTGTATCTGGAAGTCCCACAGGATCTTAGCTCGGTCATTCTCCACCACCCTTGGGGGCATCTCCCATTTTGACCTCGGGACTTCCAGGTTATACTCGGCACAGATGTTCCTGTACACTATGCCGGCCACTTGGTTATGGCGTTCCATGTATGCCTTGCCTGCTAGCATCTTGCACCCTGCTGTTATGTGCTGGATTGTCTCTGGGGCATCTTTACACAGCCTGCACCTGGGGTCTTGCCTGGTGTGATAGACCCCAGCCTCTATGGATCTTGTGCTCAGAGCTTGTTCTTGTGCTGCCATGATTAGTGCCTCTGTGCTGTCTTTCAGTCCAGCTTTGTCCAGCCACTGGTAGGATTTCTGGATATCAGCCACCTCCTCTATCTGCCGGTGGTACATACCGTGCAGGGGCCTGTCCTTCCATGATGGTTCCTCGTCTCCCTCCTCTTTCTTGGGTTTCTGCTGCCTGAGGTATTCACTGAGCACTCGGTCAGTTGGGGCCATCTTCCTAATGTATTCTTGGATGTTCGTTGTCTCATCCTGGACTGTGGTGCTGACACTCACCAGTCCCCGGCCCCCTTCCTTCCGCTTAGCGTACAGCCTCAGGGTGCTGGATTTGGGGTGAAACCCTCCATGCATGGTAAGGAGCTTTCTTGTCTTTATGTCAGTGGCTTCTATCTCCTCCTTTGGCCAGCCTATTACCCCAGCAGGGTACCTGATCACGGGCAGGGCGTACGTGTTGATGGCCCGGATCTTGTTCTTACCATTCAGCTGACTCCTCAGGACTTGCCTGACCCTCTGCAGGTACTTGGTGGTTGCAGCTTTTCTAGCGGCCTCTTCATGGTTCCCATTCGCCTGTGGGATCCCCAAGTACTTGTAACTGTCCTCTATGTCTGCAATGTTGCCTTCTGGTAGTTCAATCCCCTCAGTTCTGACTACCTTCCCTCTCTTTGTTACCATCCGACTACACTTCTCCAGTCCGAACGACATTCCAATGTCATTGCTGTATAGCCTGGTAGTGTGGATCAGTGAATCGATGTCTCGTTCACTCTTGGCATACAGCTTGATGTCATCCATGTACAGGAGGTGGCTGACAACTGCTCCGTTCTGTAGTCGGTATCCGTAGCCAGTCTTGTTAATGATCTCACTGAGGGGGTTCAGGCCTATGCAGAACAGCAGTGGGGACAGAGCATCTCCTTGGTAGATCCCGCACTTGATGGTGACTTGTGCTATGGGCTTGGAGTTTGCCTCTAGTGTTGTACGCCACATCCCCATTGAGTTCCTGATGAAGGCTCTTAGGGTCCCATTGATCTTGTACAATTCTAGGCATTCCAGTATCCAGCTGTGGGGCATTGAGTCATAGGCCTTCTTGTAATCAATCCAGGCAGTGCACAGGTTGGTCAGTCTGGTCTTGCAGTCTCGGCTGATTGTTCTGTCTACCAGTAGCTGGTGTTTTGCGCCTCTGGTATTCTTGCCAATTCCTTTCTGTGTCCCGCTCATGTATTGACTCATGTGCCTGTTCATCTTAGCCGATATGATGCCATGTAGTACTGAGGCAGGTTATTGGTCGGTAGTTGGAGGGGACCGGTCCCTTCTTGGGGTCCTTGGGGATCAGGACCGTCCGGCCTTCAGTTAGCCATTCCGGATGTCTCTCGTTAACTAGCAGCTGGTTCATTTGTGCTGCCAGACGCTCGTGGAGTGCAGTCAGCTTCTTCAGCCAGTAGGCGTGAACCATGTCGGGCCAACTCTTCATACTGGAGACCCTTTCTTGGATATCTGCCACTGTGATGGTTACTGGACCCTGTTCAGGGAGGTAGCTTGTTAGTGTCGGTAATCGTGGTTGTAGGTATTGCCCGTAGTGCTGCATTAACATCATCTAGCAGATCTTCTGAGGGAACTTCACGTAATCTTGGTAACCGGCTACGCGGGATCCAGGTTTCAAGCTTGGCCATGATCCTATTTTTCAGGTCAGTTCCTCTCGCACTCAACCATCCTTCTCCTATCGCACTTGGGGCTATGTACCCAATCTCGGGTGGGGGTGATGATATCTCCCCCCTGTCCTGGCGTCCTGACTCCTCCTTGCCGTAGCATTTGTGTTGTACCTCGTCAATCTCTAGCTGTGAGAGCAGTCCCTTCTTTCGAATGTTGGAACACTGAGCTACTAGTTGTTTCGCCGTCATTGTGGATGTTGGGTATCGAAGAATCCATAGGTCCCTCATCCTATTCATGTAGCCCCTTCCGCCGGGGTTACTTGCATAGTAGCATTCCAACAACGCCCTGTTTTCGTCTCTTGCCCACCGATGCCTTCTTGTTCCAGTAGCCCACTTTTCGTCAGGGTGCCCTGGTTCCTCAACACCTGACGCGGACCTTGTTGATCCGGGCGACGTCCGAGCCGGCATGCCTTCATATTTATCTGTCTCGCTCATGTCTGCGGTAGGCTTGCTTAGCATAGGGGGTCTAGCCTTAGGACCCTTACTGGATACAGACGCCCCAGGCAGGAATCGAACTTGCGATCCTCTGTTCCAAAGGCGTGTAGTCTAACCACTACGCTATCCAGCTGCTATTGGGGTATATACTATATACTACCCAGTGTATATACTATATATATATATATATATAGATATATATATATATAGATATATATATATATATATAGATATAGATATAGATATATATATAGTATATACACTGGGTAAATGTGCAGTAGTAGCAGCAAGCAGGTGAATTCTGTACATTAATAAGAATAGACATCTGACTATTTTACAGGATAGACAATATAAACATATTTAAAATTAAAGGAATTTGAAATGTACATTGTGCCTTGGTTTAGAGTGTCTGGAAGAGAGTCCTGTCTCAGTCAATTATAGATGATGTGAGAGGGCGGGTGTGTGTGTTTAGGGCACGGATGGCTTGGGGATAGAAGCTCCTCTTGAGTCTCTCTGTCCTTGCCCGGATGATGCGGAACCTTCTACCAGATTGCAGAAGTTGGAACAATTTGTTGCCAGGATGGGACGGGTCCTTCAGTATCTGCGCTGCTCTAGTCCGGCATCTCCTGGTGTAGGTGTCCTGAAGTGGGGGGAGAGCAATTCTCCAAGCTCCTTAGATCACATGACCTGGATGACTGACCCTACAGACATATTGACCTGGTTTCTAGGTCACATGACAGGTCAGAGGTCAGCGACTGTAACTCAGTTACTTCTGTTAATGTGAACTCACTGAGTGTTTGTGGTTTACCTCTCAGACTGACTGAAGATGATGATGGAGGAAGAGGAGGACAGAGCAGAGTCTGCAGGGTCCAGCTGTCCGTCTGTGAGGAGTGACCGGTCCAAAGATCTAAATCCAGCCTTCAGTGGTGAACCTGGAGCAACGAGGTCAGAGAGCTGAACTCACTGAGTAACAGAAATAATTCTGCACTGACATTATAATCAGTGTTGACTCTGGTTGATTGTCTGACTGTGTTTGTGAGCTGAGAGGAAATGAAAATGAGTTTGTAACAAAAATCAGTTTTGTCCAGTTTTCCTGTAAAAAGCTGAACTCTAATCTAAGAGGATGTTACTGACAGGAAACAGCTGCATTATCTGCAGTCTGTGTGATCACAGTTGCTTCAATCATGTTTGTGTCTGCAGAGGTCAGAGGTCACAGTCTGCAGGGTCCAGCTGTCCGTCTGTGAGGAGTGACTGGTCCAAAGATAGCAATCCACTCTTCAGTGGTGAACCTGGAGCAACGAGGTCAGAGAGCTGTGATGACTCCTTTACATGTTTGTGTTTCCTGGATAAATATGACCTGAAACATCCTCAGATTGTTACAAAGATTCATTAAAAAGAAAACAATGAAAGAGAAAAGATCCAAATGTTCGACTTGGTCATTTGCTGTTTGAGGACAGTGATGCTCATATCTGTGGGGAAAGTGTGACCTGAGTGGGTTCATGTTTGTCTTTAAAGAACAGAGCTGCTCTGATTCTCTTTGTGTCTGATCTGTTAAACAGTCTGAGAGGTCACACAGAGACCCAGCAGCTAAAGCCTGGATCATACTGGCTGCTGTTACTCCATCAGGACAACACTGAACCACAGTGGTGTGGATGTAGTGGATAAATCCCACCATACTGATGCTCAGAGTTAATCACAGGGAACAAAACCAGATGTTACCTTCAGATTGTGACCTTTGGAGTGGACGATGCAGATTTCAATAGAGAATAAATGTTGTTGTTTTTCAGCTGTGAAGAAAGAATCTAATTTTCTGAACTTAAGAATTTATGATGCTGGAAACAACATGGAGACTATAACACAACATTTCCACTGTGTTCATAGAATGAATGTAAAACTGTCAGACATTCATTAAATATGCAAAATGTCCACAGAAGCATCAGAGGGTCAGACGTGAAGCACTCAGTGATTTTGATCAAATGACTCATCAGTTATTGATCTGTACTACACTGATCTACCACGTTAGTAAAGCTGGTGTTCTGGTGGTGGAGGGAGACTCGGATCATGTTCTGGTTTTGGAGCAGTGATCTGCTGATGGTTCAGTTTAATGAGCTTCTTCAAAATCATCCCTGACATCACCACTGAAAGGACGTCCATGAAAACAGACTGAAAATTACCGATATGTTCACAATCTGAGAGTTTAAAACTTGACAGACTTGATTCAGATGAAGTTATTTGAACAGAAACTCCTGGATCTTTATCCTGTGTTGATCTAATCCTTCATGGTTCCTCCACAGAGTGGACCAGCAGAGCTCAGAGGTTCCCAGTGGTCAGTCTGCCCAGCAGCATCAAACACAGCTGGACTCCATATTTATGGTCTGTACATGTACAACAACTACTGTTACATCTGTTCTGTTCACAGTCATCTCCATGCTGCTCTTTGTAGACCAGTGGATCGTCAGTGTGTCCAACATGGATCTGATGTTTGGCTCCATGATTTCAGTCTGATTGGCTCATTCATAAATATTCTGTTCCAGCTGCTGGAGGACAACATCATCACTTTTGTGAAGAATGAGCTGAAGAAGATCCAGAAGGTTCTGAGTCCAGGTTACCCAGAATGCTTAGAGAGTCAGAGGAGCAGCAGCAGAGAGGCGTTTGTGAAGATCACAGTGGACTTCCTGAGGAGAATGAAGCAGGAGGAACTGGCTGACCGTCTGCAGAGCAGTAAGAGGATTTCAAAAAGGATTTAAGCTGCTGGATGAATTTTCCATTCCATTCCAACATTTTCCAAGATGGAAGCAACATGGTTTAAAGAATCATTCTTTTTGGAATTAATTGTTTATTTCCACTTTCAAATTATGTTCTACATATTTCTTCTCATTCAGAACTTCAAGCTCCAGTTTGTCATCGTAACCTTAAATCCACCCTGAAGAAGAAGTTCCAGTGTGTGTTTGAGGGCATGGCTAAAGCAGGAAACCCAACCCTCCTGAATCAGATCTACACAGAGCTCTACATCACAGAGGGAGGGACTGCAGAGGTCAATGATGAACATGAGGTCAGACAGATTGAAACAGCATCCAGGAAACCAGACAGACCAGAAACAACAATCAGACAAGAAGACATCTTTAAAGCCTCACCTGGAAGAGACGAACCAATCAGAACAGTGCTGACAAAGGGAGTGGCTGGCATTGGGAAAACGGTCTTAACACAGAAATACAGCCTGGACTGGGCTGAAGACAAAGCCAACCAGGACATCCAGTTCATATTTCCATTCACTTTCAGAGAGCTGAATGTGCTGAAAGAGGAAAAGTTCAGCTTGGTGGGACTTGTTCATCACTTCTTTACTGAAACCAAAGAAGCAGGAATCTGCAGCTTTGAAGACTTCCAGGTTGTGTTCACCTTTGATGGTCTGGATGAGTGTCGACTTCCTCTGGACTTCCACAAAACTACAATCCTAACTGACCCTAGAAAGTCCACCTCAGTGGATGTGCTGCTGATAAACCTCATCAGGGGGAAACTGCTTCCCTCTGCTCGCCTCTGGATAACCACACGACCTGCAGCAGCCAATCAGATCCCTCCTGACTGTGTTGGCATGGTGACAGAGGTCAGAGGGTTCACTGACCCACAGAAGGAGTACTACTTCAGGAAGAGATTCAGAGATGAGGAGCAGGCCAGCAGGATCATCTCCCACATCAAGACATCACGAAGCCTCCACATCATGTGTCACATCCCAGTCTTCTGCTGGATCACTGCTACAGTTCTGGAGGATGTGCTAGAAACCAGAGAGGGAGGACAGCTGCCCAAGACCCTGACTGAGATGTACATCCATTTCCTGGTGGTTCAGGCCAAAGTGAAGAAGGTCAAGTATGATGGAGGAGCTGAGACAGATCCACACTGGAGTCCAGAGAGCAGGAAGATGATGGAGTCTCTGGGAAAACTGGCTTTTGATCAGCTGCAGAAAGGAAACCTGATCTTCTATGAACCAGACCTGACAGAGTGTGGCATCGATATCAGAGCAGCCTCAGTGTACTCAGGAGTGTTCACACAGATCTTTAAAGAGGAGAGAGGACTGTACCAGGACAAGGTGTTCTGCTTCATCCATCTGAGTGTTCAGGAGTTTCTGGCTGCTCTTCATGTCCATCTGACCTTCATCAACTCTGGACTCAATCTGCTGGAAGAACAACAAACAACCTCCAAGAAATCTAAATTATTTAACAAACCAAACCTACAATCTCTCCACCAGTGTGCTGTGAACAAGGCCCTACAGAGTCCAAATGGACACCTGGACTTGTTCCTCCGCTTCCTCCTGGGTCTTTCACTGAAGACCAATCAGACTCTCCTACGAGGTCTGCTGACACAGACACGAAGTAGCTCACAGACCAATAAGAAAACAGTCCAGTACATCAAGGAGAAGCTCAGTGAGAATCTGTCTGCAGAGAAAAGCATCAATCTGTTCCACTGTCTGAATGAACTGAATGATCGTTCTCTAGTGGAGGAGATCCAACAGTCCCTGAGATCAGGACGTCTCTCCACAGATGAACTGTCTCCTGCTCAGTGGTCAGCTCTGGTCTTCATCTTACTGTCCTCAGAAGAAGATCTGGATGTGTTTGACCTGCAGAAATACTCTGCGTCAGAGGAGGCTCTTCTGAGGCTGCTGCCAGTGGTCAAAGCCTCCAACAAAGCTCTGTGAGTACATTTCTACTCATGTCTTTACTTTTAACATCCAACTGTGTCAGTAATTTATTTCACCAGGTTTTCTGTCTTTGTATGAGTTTGTATCCTAAAGTTTTGGGATTTCTCCAATACAACTGTAACCTCTTTGATGCCTCCAGAACTCGGTGTACTCGAGACGCTGGATTCACCATAAACTCTGATCATCACTGCTGCTGTTATGTTATCAGTCTTTGTTTAAAAGACTTAGGCTGCATGTGCCTGATGTTGTGATACTTCATATTCACATGGATGCTCCTAGATACATTTCTACTGCAGGTCTATTTTTAGTCACAAATGTTGGTGAAACACTTGCTTTTACATGCATGGTGGGTCCTGCATTAAAGAAAGCATTTGAATTACTCAGTGAATCATGGCAGCCAGAGAAACATCCTTAGTTCCACTTTAAACTAAACTCTGCTTCGGTCTTCCACAGTGTGTTTGTTGTTTCTTTGTTGTTGTTGGCCTGCTCTCTCCTCTCACTCCAATCTGGTTGCAGCAGATGTTTGTCCCTCCCTGAACCTGCAGACTTGGGTGCAGCACCTCAGTTCATCTTCAGTCTGAAACCAGCTGTTGTAGCTATATCCCCTCAAGCACACCTTCCCTGGTCATCTCTGCTGTGGTTGCTATAAAATTTTATCTTGATTTAAAAAAAGACTTGATGCCATTTGCTGGCAGCATGGTGCCTGTTTGTCTTTGATGATAAACTGCAGCACAGTCTAAAGCAAACCTTCTGACTTTATTGACTTTATGCATGTATATATTCTTCCTGTTCACCTTGGACACACAACAACTCTGTTTGTTGTGATTGGATCTAGAACAGCCAACATATCCTAATCTAGATGATTTCTAAGGTGGTATCTGGGAGGAAAAGTTAAAAATCAGCTTGGATGGCCTGTACTGTATGATGGCCTTCGTTGCACCACATTGATAGCCATGCAGGGTGGTTCACTCCTTGGACAAGAAGACCGAGGAGTGAGCCACCCTTGGTCAACGCTTGGTCATTCAAGCTCACTGTTTTCCCCTTGTTGGTTGGTGATAAGTATTTTTTTTTACCTGACTTATAGTCATCATTGTCTTCAAATTAACTCACACACTGCTGACTGCTGTAGCTTACCTGGCTGAGCAGGTGACCCATGCACTGAAGGTTAGAGTCATGACTCCAGGGCCTGGTTTGAGTCTGCCCAAGACCATTTCCTGTGTGTTATTCTCCTCACTTCTCCCTCCCTTCCTGTCTTCTCTGTCCTATACAGTGAAGACAAAAGGCCTCAAGTTGTGAAAACTCTTCCCCTTCATCATCTTCCATCTCTCTCATCTAAAATCACCAGTATTCTCTGAGTAGAGAATCTTTTCACAATCTTGAATGATAAGGATCCAAGTGGGTAAAGTTATTTATTTGTTGTGTTCCTATTTGCAGCTGGGATAGATTAAGAAAAACTATCGGCTGCCAAAATTACATCCAGTTTAGAAGACAAACATTGAGTGAAGTGTTTGTTTCATCATCCTTCACAACTCATCAATCAGGTGTCACAAACTGCAGCAGAACAGTACAAAGCATGTCATACTGGGTGGCTGCAACAACCAGAGTTTTACCTACCTTTGGTATTTCTTGACAGCATGAGCGTAATATTTACTGAACAGAGTCATCTTCGGTAATCTTTTCAGATTCAGATTCAGAACACTGTATTTATTTTCAAGGGGCAATTAGGATACTGACCTTGCCAACCATACATACAATACACAAACATCACATTGGGGAGACAGGTCAGGCTAGGTAGCTGGCCGGTCAGCCGCTAAAGCAGTGACCCGGAACCGAACAGCAGAAAATGCACAACATCAGGAAAGATGAGGAGAAAAAAGAACTCCTCCCAGACTGAGCTCCAACAGGGAGATCAGTTTAAGAACAGAAAAAAAATGACCTCAGCGCAGAGCACATGAAAACTCTTAATACGCCATAAAAACACATGACAAGCAACAGGGATGGGTAAAAGGTGAGCGACAGCCGGTGTAGACAGCGCACCCGGGCCTGCAGCATTAGCGCTGGTCCCCTCGACCCACCATCTGCACTGGGAGGGGATAAGCATGCTTAGGATGGGAAGGAACAGTCTAAACACCGTCTGTCATCAGGGTGAGATTTGTTATGTTCAGCTCCAGCCTTGAGACCACAGCTGGCGCCGGTATGTTAGCCGCATGAAATGATGGTGGTTTTCTTTGGTGCGAACAACTGCATGTCAATTTCACAGCTGATCTAACAGTCCGTCACTCGTCTCTCAATCTCCCGTTGGAGAGCCACAAACTTCTCAGAGAGGTTATCGGTTTTGTGCTCAAAGAGCAAAGTCTGAGAACTCACGACCACCATGAGCTTCTTCAAGATCTTATACGTGCTGCGTTCCATGAGCCCAATTTGAGAAGTCACGACCCGTCCATTGTTTCAGTCACAGCGGGCAGCCTTGTGGGGTTTTGAACAGCTGATTCTGCTTTCTTTAATCTTCAATAAGCCAGGGCCAAGCCAGCTTAGATAAACAAGAACCCTTTGCTGCTGTGAATGTCCGTGCTGCTATATTTCAGCATCAGGCTCTAAATGTACAAATGGATCTGAGAAGATTTCCAATCATGTTTCTACTAGGGCTGGGCGATATGACCCAAAATTCATATCTCAATATTTTTTAGCTGGATGGCGATATAAGATATATATCTCGATATATTTTTTTTTAAACCATAAAGTAAGAACAAAAAGAGAGTTCTTAGTCAAAGCTGTGTCCCAGATGTCACACAGGCACTTTTATTAACATAGAGCAGATGTACATAAAATTTACTCAAAAATAAATTATGAGCATTCATTAAATAATAATGCTCCATAAATAAAAGAAAACAATGTTGTTTTTGTGCATAACAAAAAGCTCACAATTGTGCAGTCAAAATGTAAACTAAAAGACGCTGAGCACAATAACAAAGACAGATTCCACAGCTGCTCTGTTCCCAACTTGTACTGCGTGACTGACAGCCTGGAGTTTGAAATCCGCTTCGCAACCACGTCTCTTAACAGGTGCCATTTATGGTCCTTATACACAGTAGGGTAATATTACGTTGAAGCACAGTACTTATCACTCCGCGAGGCTCAGCTGTAATGCTCCGACAATCCATCAAGCGGTGCAGCACCGTAGCTTACCAAAGTCGTACTAAAACATTTTTTGACAGATTGCTGAGCGCCGTGTTCCACATAAAATCGGTTCACGGCCATCAAGCACAACCAGAAATCATACATAAGGCTTTTGAGAAAATGAAAGGATTTTAGTCCGTGCAGCACCTCTGGGCTTCATGGCGTTAGCGTGGTTAGCTCGTTAGCGTGGTTAGCTAGCTAACACGTTGACGCCGTCCAGCCCCACGCACGGGTCGATGCGTTAACTCATTAACGGAGATTTGCCGTGTCCATCTTGTCGCTTCCTGCAGGTGAAGCGATGGGGGAGGAGGGGGAGTTGTGTTCAGTGAAGGAGAGGCGAGGCCAAGTAACATTATAAAGAGAGGCAAACTTGCGGCTCCACAAGTATAACTAGAAAAATTTGCATTTCCTGCGAAAATGCTGTGTGGATGCCTTAACGCTGAAGATGTCGGCTGAAAAAAGCTGAAAAAAACAAAAAACATTGCCCTGAGCAGGATTTGAACCAGGCCCTTCTGGTCTAAAGGAGGCGACTCACCTCACTGCGCCAAACTCATTCTCACAAAGAAGAGGTGGAGAGACTGACAATTCTGGTGAAATTAGCAGAAGCTGCTTAGAATTGTGCTGATAAGAGGTGAAAAGGCTAATAATTTTGCATAAAAGAGGTGAATCAGAAGAATTTCTGCTGAAAAGAGGTAAAGAAGCAAAAGGATGAGCTGAAAAGAGATGAATCAGGAGAATTTCTGCTCAAAAGAGTTTTTTCTGAAAACAGCTGAGATTTGTGCTAATAAGAGGTGAAAAGGCTGAAAGTCTTTCAGAAGAGGTGAATAAGCAGGAGTTGGGCATAAAAGAGGTGAAAATTTTGCTGAAAAGAGTTCAATCAGCTGAATTTCTGCTCAAAAGAGTTTTTTCTGAATACAGCTGAGATTTGTGGTGATAAGAGGTGAAAAGGCTGAAAACTTTGCAGTAAAGAGATGAATCAGCAGAATTTCTGCTCAAGAGTTCAATCAGCAGAATTTCTGCTGAAAAGAGTTGCTGATTAGAGTTCAATCAGCAGAATTTCTGCTGAAAAGAGTTCAATTAGCAGAATTTCTGCTCAAAATAGTTCAATCAGCAGAATTTCTGCTGAAAAGCTTAAAATTCTAATGAAAACAGCAAAAGAGGCTGAGATTTGTGGTGATAAGAGGTGAAAATGCTGAACCAATCAGAGGTACTGGTTCTGTCTGCTTCATCAGGCTGTGTACTTGTATGTATTTCTGCCATAGACTGTTAACAAGAATCTGAGGTCCATATTAGAAAAGCTGCTAAAATCATAAATGTTTGCAGAATTGTAATAAATTATCAATATGAATTACGGTCTGTGATGGTGTATCAATTTGTAGTGAAAAAAACATGTGGGCCAAGGTGGAATCGAACCTACGACCTTCGGTCTGAAGATCCGTTTCATTACCAATCACGCCACCTGGAAAGGGGGCGGGGCGACTCAAAAACAGGATGATGAGCAGTCAGAATTAGATCGCGGTGAGAGGCGAAAAACGCCGTGTTTTGGAGTTACAAAACGTCATGTAACTCAGAAACTAGGTGGGATGGAAGCATAATTCTTGCACTGGGTGAATCAGCGGACTTTGGTGTACTTTGACTGCGATTTACATAGCTCTTTGTACCTCCGTCGTGTATGGAGCGCCAGGACTGCCGTAATGAATTAATTAAATACACCATTAAATAATTAATTAAATGTGGCAATAATTAATTAAAATTGGAATTAATTAATTAAATAAATAGTTATGACACATGTAATTAATTAATTATTGACACATTTAATTAATTATTTATGTATTTCACATTTTAATTAATTATTGACACATTTAATTAATTATTTATGTATTTCACATTTTAATTAATTATTGACACATTTAATTAATTATTGACACATTTAATTAATTATTTAATGATATATTTATTTATTTCATTTTGGCAGTCCTGGCGCCTGGCTCTCATCTTGAAATAATTTTATCTGTCAGCCTCACCCATCAAACTCAGGGGGCGGGGTTAACGCTGATCGAGTCAAAACCATTGCTTTGGCCTGGTGGCCACTGTTTCTAGCACACAACAACCGGCATGTGGAAGCTAACAGAACTGAACTTTGAAAAACCCTGTTTGTGTGTCACTAAATACCGTTTTAATATTTTTTTTAGCCGAGAATGTAGTGGTTTAATCTTCATGTGTCTGGTCGGTTTGTCAAGATACAGCCTCTTTGCAAAAGTGCTTCGATGATTTCGGAGATGTCTGCCCAGTCTCACGGCGAAGCGTGGGATAGACCTGCTCGCCTCGCAAGCAATCCCACCGACAAAGCGCAGGCCCCGGTACACAGCTGTAGTAACCCCCGCTGACTTCTTTTGCTGAGGTTATATTTATCGGTGTTTTATTTCCTAATGTTCTTATGTGTCCTACGTGTTTCAGTTGCCAATTCTGAATTATAACTAACATTAAAACATGTTTAAGGAGGAGAGAGAGCAAATAAATCTGTTTAACATCTGATATTTGGGTTTTTGTTCAGTAATCAGCGTGACCTGTGTATAAACGCATAAAAGAGATAACGTTGGTGTTTCTGTCATGTAGTAACTGCTTTAACTGTACAAAGGTTGTTCGACAAGAAACACATACAGACTTCATGATGTTCGTCTAGTATTTTTATTGTGAATATTAATCATGAGGGTAAACGGCCCTGTACAGCAACTGAGCGAAGGACAAATTTCCTACCCTAAAACAAGTCCAACTCATCTCAGAACGGTAATAGGTGAGAAAATAATTCCTGAATTGTGAGCGTCAGGAGTGTCTGAAGATATACGGGGACAAGCCTCATGTCTTAACTTTGCTTTGTTAAGGAGATGGGAGACGATTTGAAAATGCCTTCAGTTTCAGTATTTCAGCTCTGAGTTTCACAACCTCCCCATAGACTTTGAATGGGGAGTTTTTAGACCTTGTGTCACTTCGAGGCAAATTGTGAAAAAAACCGTAACTCGCACGATAATTATAGTGACACTGTCTTAAAGCCAGCAAAAATACCTACGTTTTGATGTATAATTTGTGGAAGTTGAGTGGAAATTGAGCGAGTAGCAAGAAGTTGTTCAGACATGAAGTGAAAATTCAGAACGGACGAGTGTGCACTCTGAGTTAATTGCATAGCAACAATAGCAACGCATGTGTTTTCTGAAAAATCACAATTTTGCAACTGAAAACTTAAAGAGGCATTAAATGAAAACGGTAACAGATATGAAAAAGCTGAATCACACAGGAATAGCCCAATCATTTGAGAACGTTTTAAAGTTAGAATGGAGTTTCTAGGTGAAAGTATAAGGAAGTAGTTAAGTTTCAAAGACAAGAAAGTTTTAGCAGAATTGTGGAAGTTTTCCATTCATTTCAATGGGACACATTAAAGGAAAAAAGTGTAATTTTTTAAAAGTATAATAGCAGAAAATACCAAAAGCGATAGCAATCGTTAGCAGAAATAGCTGAATAGTTTAAAATTTGAATGGTAAAAATCGGACAAAAATTGTGGGAGTAGTTAAGCGGCGGTTAAGCGGCCTATTCAGGCATCCACACAATTATAACGTAACATAGACTATATCGATATAAAAGATATTGTCACATCTTATATCTCGTATAAAAATATATCGATATTTTTTAAAAACTCGATATATCGCCCAGCTCTAGTTTCTACTAGATTTACAGTTTGTTTTCATGTCTTCTGACGCAGAAGGTGGAGCAGGTGGAGCTTACAAGGAGTAAGTGCTGATATAGAAGAAGAGTTGTGTTGTAATGAAGGTATTTAGTTAACCAATAATTGTATTGCATGCTGGCACTAAAAATGTTTCATTTGACAGATTTTTATTAATTTGTTTGTTTGTTTTCTTCCAGACTGAGTGGATGTAACCTCTCAGAGAGAAGTTGTGATGCTCTGTCCTCAGTTCTCAACTCCCAGTCCTCTAGTCTGAAAGAGCTGGACCTGAGTAACAATGACCTGCGGGATTCAGGAATGAAGCTTCTGTCTGCTGCACTGCAGAGTCCACATTGTATACTGGAAACTCTCAGGTCAGGATCAAAACATATCATTAAATTATATTATTGTATAAACAACCAAGCTTTATAGAATTGGCAGGTGAACTTTTCTTTATCTTTGGATTGCTTAGGAGATTCTTAATTACTGTCTGAACATTTTTTACAGTCACATATTTTGTTTTAATGGTCAAACAGAATTATTGTTCAGTTCAATGAGCAGGTAGCTGTGAGATTCATAATAATGAGGTATATTTGTATTAAAGATGACTAAACTTGAACAGTAGCTGTGAGTTACTTTGTTTACTCATGTGTGCTGATGTTGTGAGTAATTTAAAGCTGAAGTAAACTTGTAATGAGGTTAATAGTGTTTCTGAAGTAAGTGTACTTGGAGACATTTATGTGTTTACTAAAGTCCAGGAGCAGGAGGCTGTGTGTAGCATAGAGGAACCCAGACCTCAGCTTTGTCTCCTGGTTTCTGTTGCTGCTGTTACAGTTTCCCCTCATCGTTCCTTCAACAGTCTCCTCACTGTAACAAATCAAAGTGTTACTGTATAGATTCACGTCTGAATGTTGCCATGTGCTATTAAAACTAAAAGCAATGTTTCATACACCCACGTGGTTCAGTCACACAGTAACTGATGGTAAATAATGTTTGTGTTGAGCACATCGTACAGGTCAGCTGCTCCACACAGATCTCAGGTTTACATGCTGGAACAGTTTGTGATCATGAAGGACAAACCTCACTTCGCTCTCATCACTGGATCAAAACATGAAAACAAATCTGAAGTAAAGTTTTGTTGAAGTGAACTGTGGTGGTGCCCAATGTTCCCTCTAAGCTGCGCGCGTGCGCAATTGCGCACTGCTGGCACGTCTCTGCGCACAGACAATCTGTGTTGCACACAAAAAATAATCAAATCTCAATTGAAATTAAAATTAATACGTTAACAATTCTGTTTTGCAGTGTTAGTCAGTGACTGGCTGCTCCCATATGGGATTAGAACGGTGCCACCTTATCCCATAGTCCAGCCAATCACGCGATTCACATTCGTATATACGCAGCTAATCAACGTCGCTGACAGGCTATGACAGCGTCCTTATGTGCCGACACCGGTGTTATAGCGATCAAAGTGGCTGATGATGAGGTGAAGCCACGTTAATGACAACGTGTACACCCATTGGAGATGTGAGCAGGACAGACGGAGCAACTGAGGGAAAAAGTGTGGACTTTATACCAGTTTTTAAATTGTGTTGATCGGCCACGTAAAACCAGAGTTATGATAAAATATCTGCAATGTTTGGTTTTCTTCCTGAATAGTATTGTTGTTTATAACAACGATAGTATTCAGTATTTATTGCAACAAACTTTGTTGTTTGCAAAACTCAGTTACTTTTTTGAAGAAGTAACTATATAATTAATTGCCCAACATTGGTCATTATATCCTGTATTTTGCAGACAGAGTTACAGACTCTCTCCCAGACCACAGACTCATAATACAAGTCAGAGCTTTATAAAAATAGAAAAAATAAAGTTGTCTTTTCAAAATTGGAGTTCAAGTTATTTTTACTTCCAATAGTGTTAACATGCTACAGGTCATCAACAAGGTTGTTTTAAATTTTTATTGTAAGTGGGCTAAAGGAGTTAATTAAAAGTAGTCTAACATAAATGTAAATGCTGTAATTTGATTACTTTAATAAACCATGTAACTTGGATGGATAAGATGCTGGCGTGACCACAGTGCACACGTCTGCTGTTGCTCACAGTGGTCCAAGGGACGCTCAGGGAGTTTGTGTGTTCGCTCAGACACATGAAACATTAGAGGGAACATTGGCGGTGACTGGCAGGGAAAAGGGGAATGATAAGACTTACTGTAAATATAATTATTTACGTATTGAAAAAAGAACAACTAAAATGTTCCAGCTGAAAAAATGAAATCAGTTTCAGTTTATGAGCTCTGTTTGTTTTCTTTACAGTTCCAACCTTTTATATTGAAATGAGCTGCTCGTTCCTGTTTAGATGACCTGCATAAAACAATACAGAGCACATTGGGCTGAATATGGAGAGGAAGCATCACAGTACAGCTTCACTGAAGCTTTAAAGTCTCTGATATGAGATGAGAAATGAAGCAGCCAGAGCTTTTTCATGAGTGGAAATCCACTGTGACTGTGAGCTGCTGCTACAGCCTCCAGATTAGCCAGCAGCTCATCCTGCTCAACATTTTCTCACCAACTTTAATGGAAGTGTGATGTTTTCAGCTGGAGTGATGGTCAGGGTGGCCTCCCTCTCCTCTTCTTCTCCTCTTCCTCTTTCATTTGTAAATCCACATCTGCTGCTTTCATTCATTTGGAAGTCCTGTAGCTGAGTTTGGGAGAGACTAACAGCCTCGGCAGCAGAGGGGAGAAAGGCTGTAACACCACCACTTTACTCTGTTCTACCTGTCACATCATTTTATCAGGAAACAAATATGCTCATGTTTTTACTATGTTTGTCTTGAAGATGTAAGAAGATCACATGGTGGTTTTTATTATTGTGTTGGTTTGTTTGCTGTCTCTTGGATGGAGCCCAGCTGTGCGTGGCCCCTGGGCCTGTGGTCAGAGTGTGCTGGATAATCCGGCCCAGGATGAGGCCAAACTGACATGGGATGAAATGTCTGTCACATAATTGAGCTTAGTGTAGTTTCATTTCTGCACAATTTAAAAACAACCAAAACTTTTTTCTGTCTTTTCTATGTTATACTGTAGACTTTCTTTGATACAGTGTCCAAAAGGAGCAGCTTTTACTTTGAAGGGGAGGCATCTCTGTTTCCTCTTCAGGTTGGATGATGGAAGCAAATGAGTGTGTGATGTTCTTTCAGTGTTGCACTTTGTAGACGCTCCCTGAGCACTGGTCTCACAGCCAGCTGCACATAGAGAACAGTGTTGTTAGTCCAGGTCAGAAGATGACTTGTTGGAATGAAAATGAGCTTGTAGTTTGTCTGCTTTAATAATGTGACTGGAAAAAGGTGTTGGACTTCAAATATGTCCATTTCTTTCACACTTCAACTTTTTTTTAAACAATGTCTTTTTTATTAAGAGGTTTCCTTTTATACACATAAACATCAACATATATATTATACATATAAACAGAAAGAAAAAAGAAGGATTACAGATGATATGTACATTAAGGTCAAGTAGTACATTTAAGCTGTGAAATGAATCCAAAGATGTATCTCCGGCTGTGAAATAAAAGAAAAAAAAAGGAGGAAAAAAGGGAAAAAGAGAGAAAAAAAGAATATAAACAAATGTATCCCAAAGTAACATAATCCCTGCAAAACAATCCCATTCATTCCCACCCAGGTCACTGCCTGCACCCGCACACTGTATTTCCACACCTGACTTAAGAGAGTCCGCTGAAAAATTCTTATAGATTTTGAAAAGCATCAAGGAAGGGTCCCCACATGTCTTGAAATTTCCCAGTGGAGTTCTGAAGTGAGTGTCTTATCTTTTCCAGTTTTAGACAGGCAATGAGGTCATATAACCACTGTTTGTGGTTATATGACCCGTCCCGCCACCTCAGTAGGATTGCCCTCCTGGCCAACAGGGAACAGAATGATAATGCCTGTTTTTTAGAGGCCGGTAGAAGCACCTCATTCCCACTGATGCCAAACAGAGCAAGAAGGGGACCGGAGGCCAGTGTCACACTGAGAATTCTGGACAGGGTACGAAAAACCTCTGACCAGAACTGAGTGAGATTGGGGCAAGACCAGTACATGTGGACCAGTGAGGCTTCAGCAGTTTTGCATCTGTCACAGTATGGAGTGATTTCAGGGTAGATACGGGATAATCTGGATTTTGAGAAATGGGCTCTATGCACCACTTTGAACTGGATTAAACAATGGCGGGGCACATAGTGATGTAGTGTTGACATGTTTGAGTATAGAGGCCCGTGTTTCGTCAGAGATTGTCATGTTTAAGTCTCCTTCCCACAGTGTCTTGAGCTTGGATGAAGAGGTATGTGTCAAATTTAACATTTTATTGTAAAGCAAGGAAATCAGCCCTCTATTGGTTGGATTGAGTTGTAGGATAGTTTCTAGTAGTGTAGGCTCTGGTGGAGGGCTTGAGCCTGAAGTCTGGGAACAAATAAAGTGCCTGACTTGCAAGTATCTGAAAAAGTGTGATGGTGGGAGAATATATTTATTAGCAAGTTGTTCAAATGATGCTAGTTTGTTGGCTATGAATAGGTCCTTAAAGCAAGTTATTCCACTTCTGTGCCACTCCGCAAACCCACCGTCCTGGATAGAAGGTTTAAAGAAATGGTTAGATGCAATGGGGCTGAGAAGGGAGAAGTCACAAAGTTTACAATATTTCCTAAACTGGCCCCATATTTTTAATGAGTGCACCACTACAGGGTTGGGAATGGAGTTGAATGAAGAGGATGAGAGTGGAGAACAAAGTGCAGCTGGTAAGGATATACTGTTGTCACTATGCAATTCCATAGTGACCCAGTCAGGACAACCACTCCGAATATGGTAAAAATACCAAAACACCAAACATCGTATGTTAGCAGCCCAATAATAAAAACGAAAGTTGGGAAGTGCAAACCCACCCTCAATTTTAGATTTTTGAAGATGCATCTTATTAAGCCTTGGGCGTTTACCCTGCCATAGATAAGATGAGATGACAGAGTCCAGCTTATTGAAAAAAGTGTTGGGAATGAAAATGGGTATGGCCTGGAAAAAGTATAGAAATTTGGGTAGAATGGTCATTTTAATTGAATTGATACGTCCTACCAGAGACATAGAGAGTGGTGTCCAGCGGGTAAGGGACCGCTTCACTTGGTTCAGCAATGCACTCACATTTTCTGTGAAAAGGTTTTTATGTTTTTTTGTCACTGTGATTCCCAAATATGTAATTTTTGTCCTTTCAACTCTGAAGGGCAAGCAGGTGAAGTCTAACATACTGGCTCTGCTACTTAGTGGGAAGAGCTCACTTTTATTAAGGTTCAGTTTATACCCTGAAATCCGACCAAATTGACTAAGCAGATTCAATGCAGATGGTAGTGAGGCTAAGGGCTTAGAAATAAAGAGCAGGAGATCATCTGCATAGAGCGAGACCTTGTGTTCTGTATTGTTTCTCCAAATGCCGTGTACCTCTTTGCAACTGCGGAACGCAATGGCAAGGGGTTCTATGGCCAGATCAAAAAGCAGGGGGCTGAGAGGACATCCCTGGCGTGTGCCTCTGTGAAGTTTGAAAGGTTTTGACAATTGGAGGTTAGTTCGTATTGTAGGAGATGGTTGAGAATAGAGTAATTTAATCCATGAAGTAAATTTCGCTCCAAAGCCAAATCTATCAAGGACTGCAAAGAGATAATCAAACTCAACTCGATCAAAGGCCTTTTCAGCGTCAAGCGAGACCACGCATTCATCAGAGTCTGTAGAGCTGGAGTAGACTATGTTAAATAGCCTCCTTATGTTAAAATATGAATGACGACCTTTAATGAAGCCTGTCTGGTCTTTCGAAATAATTTTTGGAAGAACTATTTCTAGTCTACGGGCAAGTATCTTGGCTAATATTTTAGCGTCTGTGTTCAGTAGAGAAATGGGTCTATAGGAGACACATTCCAACGGATCTTTTCCTTTCTTTTTAATAAGTGTAATACAGGCTTCATAGAATGATTGAGGAAGAGATCCTTGTTCCTTGCAGTCCGTGAGGGTTGCACTAAGCTGCGTGGACAGTAATGAAGAGAAGTGTTTGAAAAATTCTGACGGAAAGCCATCCGGACCTGGACACTTACCAGAGTGCATCAAAGCTATAGCCAAGGAAACTTCTAACTGGGAGATGGGTTCATCCAGCCTTGTTCTAAGTTCTGGTGGAATTTCTGGAATGTCAAGTTTAGCTAAGAACTCATTAATTGCATTACAGTCAGTTTGGGACTCTGAGGTGTAAAGCTGTGAGTAAAAATCCCTGAACACTTCATTGATTTTTTCGTGATCTGTGACTGTGTTGCCATCTTGTTGTCGAATTTTGAGAATACTTTGCCTTGCCCTAGAACCTTTTAGAAGGCTCGCCAGTAATTTATCAGGTTTGTCACCATGCATATAAAATTTGGATTTGTCATGTAAGAGTAAACGTTCAGTCGAGTACGTTGTGAGTAAGTCAAGTCTTGTTTTAAGTTCTACACGCTTTTTAAATATTTCATGACTCTGTTTGAGAGCATACTGTTCATCAGTCTCCTTAAATTGTTGCATTAACTTGTTCCTTTCATGGGTGGACTTTTTTTTAATTGTTGCCGAATAAGCAATAATCTGGCCTCTGATATACGCCTTAAAGGCATCCCATACGACAAGGCTGGAAGTCTCTGGGGAAGAGTTGGTGGCAAAGTAAAGGCGTATCTCATCCTGGATAAACTTTACAAAATTTTCATCCGACAGGAGGGTCGAGTTGAAACGCCATTGTGCAGCTTTAACAGGAGGATGTGGAAGAGACAGAGATAAAGTAAGAGGGGCGTGATCTGAAATAACTATGCTATGGTAGGCACAGGAGTGGACCTGCTGTAGACAATTAGTGTCAATGATAAAGTAATCAATTCTTGAATATGTGTGGTGCACATGTGAAAAGTAGGAGTAATCTCTTTTATGAGGATTTAGAGTGCGCCAAACATCGCACATTCCATATTCTGATAGAAAGGCATGAATGACAGATGCAGATTTGCTTAAAACATTGCTCTTAGTGGATGAGCGATCCAGGGCTGGGTCTAACCAGCAGTTAAAATCACCCCCCAGAAAAAGAGAGTAGACATTTAAGTCGGGTAAAGAGGAGAATAGTTGTTTAAAGAAATTCTCGACATCTGTATTAGGAGCATACACATTTACTAGAGCAACAAGACTGTTATACAGTTTCCCACTGACTATGACATATCTACCATATTTGTCTGCTATGACATTGTGGGCCTCAAAGGGAATGTTCTGCCTGACCAATATAGAGACCCCACGTGCCCTAGCTTGGAAAAGTGAGTGAAAACACTGGCCCCTCCAACGGGAGAAGAGACGGACATTATCAGAGGCCCTGACGTGGGTCTCCTGCAGGAAAGCCACGGAAAGGAAAGACTCATCTGATTTGTAGAGCAAAGAAAATATGCACACTGGCCTTAGATGATAAGAACAGAATAACTTTACAGTGGGTGGAAGTTAGTTCAGAACAGGTTAAAAAAAAGAACAGTGTATGAGGTTCATAGCAGTGACCCTTACCCTCCCCAAACCCTCCCCACAACAGAAAATGGCTGCCAAAAAAAAGAACAAGAACAAGCAGCGAGCTCTTCAAACTTAACATATTTAGAGTGTTACTCCTCCTGTCTATGATACCAATAACCTAGGTATTGAAGCAGTCGAACCACTGCTCCGGTGGCCATAGCATAGTAAGCTGAGACCCCTTATAATACTGTTAAGATATAACTGAATTATTGAATAAGAACAGACAGAAGGCTACGAGTAGATAACAAAACTCCCCGTCTCCGTGCAACAGGTATTACGTCATTATTACCTCATTGACTTCTACCCAACAGGTAGAAGTCAATGAGGTTGTCTCCTTATTTATCAAAGAAAAAAAATAAGATTATCAAGTTAAATTAAGGTAATAATCAGCATTTCAGTACTATAGCACTCAGACTACATCGCTACACTCGGAAGGGAAAAGCAACGTCTTACGTGGATCCCGACTGCGCCTCTATAACTATATGGAGTGTTTGGTACCTGCATTTGGTGCCATTGTTTTATTAGTAATACTTCTTCATGGGGCTTCCGGAGCCTTTGGGAGCCTCTCAATGTACTGTTGAGCCTGGTCAACGGAGCTGAAAAACTTTCTGGCGCCGCTGGCCTGCGTTATGCGAAGCCGTGCTGGGAAGAGGAGAGCCGGGCTCAGGCCTCGCCTGTAGAGCTCCGACATAATGTCCTTGTACTGCGCCCGCTGATTGAGGACCTCAGGGCTGTAGTCCTCCACAATTCGGATAGGCACGCCTCGGTAGTCGAATTTCCCTCTCCTCCTAGCTTCTCGGATGATAAGGTCCTTGATCTGGTATCGGTGCAGGCGGATGATCACCGGGCGAGGTGGGCGTCCCACGGGCGGCTTCGCTGCGAGGGAGCGATGCGCTCTATCAAGCTCCGGTGGAGACTGAAGTGTTTCTTTGCCCAATAACTCACAGAGAAGGTTGGAAAAGAAGTGAGTGGGGCGCCCATTTTCAGTGTCTTCAGGCAGTCCAAGGACGCGGATGTTCTGACGCCTGCTACGGCTCTCCAGGTCAGTGACTTTGTTCTTTAGCTGGTTGTTGTCTTCGCGAAGAGCGGCACACGTGTTTTCAAGGTCGGCGACACGTTGGCTCAGGTCTTCAGTTGCAAGCTCCAAGGATGAAACTCTCTCGGCCTGTTCCTCTTGGGCTTGTCGTACCTGGTCCAGTTTTGAATCGAGGGCGTTAAATGAGGTCTTAAATTCAGATGCCAACTCATCTCGGTGCTGCTGGAGCAGCGTGGTGATAGCCTCCAGTGTTAAGCTAACGTCCTCCTTTTTGTTCGCTTTTGCACTCTTAGCAGCCATGGGAAAGGGTTAAAAGTGTTCAAAACACTAGAAAAGTAGTTACGAGTGTAAGCGACTTAAAGGTGGCAGCTGAAGGGGTGAAACTGGTCAAAGCGGAGTTAAGTTCACCGGAGCAGCTCGTTCCTGCGTCTATTCGGGTCGCATGCTGACCGGAAGTCCTCCACACTTCACCTTTAAAAGTGAAGCCTTGTGGTTCCTGGAAGGAAAAACACGACTTTTTCAAGTCTTTGTCCTGTTTTTATGATAAATGTACGACTTTAATGTGAAACATTCAGAGTTTTTTCTCCTGTTGTGTTTGTTTGAAGCTGCTTCCTGTTGGCTTCAGCTGTTTGGAGTTTTCATTTTCTAAACTTCTACATTCTGAACCTTCTTCAGCTCTGAACAGATGATGAAACACTGAATGATTTCAAGCTCACACTTTGTCTAATAAACTTACATCTTTCATTCTTTATACAGACTGTGGGGCTGTGGTTTGTCAGAGATCAGCTGTGATTATCTGGCAGCAGCACTGAAGTCCAACCCCTCGTATCCCAGAGTGCTGGACCTGAGTGGAACCTACAACAACCTGCAGGATTCAGGAGTGAAGCAGCTTTGTGTTCTTCTGGAGAATCCACGATGTGGATTTGAAACTCTGAGGTCAGTCACATGTTTTACTTGTGCTGAGATGAATATGATGTGGATGTTAATGTTGGAGGACTTCCGTTTTCGGGCAATGGAGTAAGGTGTGTCGGGCACTAGCACCTGCCTAACTTTTTTTGAAATTTTACTCTCTGAGCCCCATTTTGCTGTTAGATATGAATTTTTCGGGTCATTTATGAGTGTCACACTGGAAGAATGTCCAAGGGAAGGAGACAAACCGAGAAAAACCTCACTGGTGAGAGCTGTGCTAACGCTGGTGCAGCAGAGGATGCTAGTGCAGCCCTGAATCCGCCGCTTGTCGCCCTGCTCGAACAGCACAGAACAGCCATAGCCGCAGATTTTAAGGCTACATCGGATGTAATTAACGGTAAGCTGGACAAGATTCAAGCGGAAGTTGCAAATCAAGAAGTACGTATTGGTGAGCTTGAATCAAACGCAGTGGATGTTGTTCAGCGTTTAGCAGTGCTCGAAGCTATGTATGATTCACTACAGGAGGAAAACAAACTTTTCAAAACTAAACTTTCCGACCTGGAGAGTAGAAGCAGAAGGCAGAACATCCATCTGGTGTGTTTGCTGGAATCGGTGGAGCCGGGTCCACAGGCCAACTGAGTTCTTTTCCCGGCTGCTGGTGGAGGTCTTCGGCGCACAAACTTTGCCATCCCCCCCGGAGCTTGACAGAGCACACCGTAGCCTTATGCCCAACCCGGGCCCTGATGGAAGCTCAGTCATTATCCGCTTCCACTGCTTCCAGATTAAGGAGCTGCTGATAAGGGAAGCACGGAGATGCCGAGGGACGTTGGAATACTGCGGACATAAACTCCTGTTTTATGAGGATTACAACGCCGACGTCCAAAAGCAGCAAGCCCAGTATAAGGATGTTATGGCCGAGTTATACCAGAGAGGCCTTTGTCCTTCCCTTCTCTTCCCCGCCAGGCTCCGCATTACTCTTTCAGATGGGAAAATCCGGCGATTGGAGTCAGTTGAGGAGGCCTCTCGCTTCATTCAAACCATGGAAGAAAATCGAAGCTCTCCATCCTGAGTTGGACACTGTAGAGCACTCACCCTAATTTACAACTATAACGGGTCGGACTAGCCTAAGTGGCGTCCTCGTTGTGACTGACATTATACAGCCGCACTGTTGGCATAGCAATATATTCTTTGCTGTTCATTTTAAGGTAAAACTGGTTCGTTGTTTGGTTGATTTGTTTTTTGTTCTTTCTTCTTTCTCTTCTTCGTGGCCTGAAAACTGAGACCCTGGCTCGAGTTTAGGGGCTACTGTTCAAGGGTGCAGGTATGATGCTGGTGGTATGGGGAGTTCTTGACTAATATGGGAAGAAAGCAGGGCTTTACGCGGTTGCTTTTTAATGCAACCTGCTGGGTGATATTGGTGGGTGGTATTGTTTTAGGTTTTTTTTACACAGTGATATGTTATTGTATTGCATTTTCTTTCTGGGGTGGGGTTGGTTGTCAGGTTTTGTTTTTTTTGTTTTGTTTTGTTTTTGTCCCCTCCCTTCCCTCCTTTGGCAACTCTGTACATAAAAATGTGGGACTTCCTTGATGAGTGGTAATCTTACCTTTGTTAGCTGGAATGTGAGGGGGTTGAACCACCCAATAAAGCGAAAGAGAGTCTTATCACGTCTGAAGCAATTTAAGCCCGGGGTAGTTTTTTTGCAAGAGACCCACTTGCAGGATTCAGATCACTCACGATTGGCAAAATGTTGGTCAGGACAGATGTTTCACTCTAATTTTAAAGCAAAAGCTAGGGGTACAGCTATTCTTATCGATCGGAACATCCCATTTGTTCCATCTAATGTTTTGTCAGACAAAAACGGACGGTTTATAATAGTGTCTGGCAAACTCTGCGACAGGTCTGTGACTTTGGCTAACCTTTATGCACTCAATTTTGATGATGTGCAATTTTTTCAACGCCTGTTTTCACACCTCCCGTACTTAAATACTCCCTCTTTGATTCTGGGGGGCGATTTTAATCTTTATTTGCATGTGGTATTAGATCGTTCATCCCCCAAACCTGCTACTCTTAATAAATCTGCAACTTATTTCTAGTCTTTTCTTGAAGATCATGGTCTCACGGATCCCTGGCGGTTTTTGTTCCCTACTGGTAGAGATTATTCTTTCTTTTCACACGTACACCACACCTACAGTAGAATAGATTATTTTTTTATTGACAATTTGCTAATTAATAATATTAGATCCTGAAGCTATGAAAGTATTACTGTCTATGATCATGCCCCCCTCGTGCTCAAAATAGCTTTTCAGGCCTGCGACTCTGTGAGAAAGGTCTGGAGATTGGATCTTCTGAAGTTAAAATTTTTCTTACTGAGAATAGAACACCTGGTATGCCAAACAGGACTGTGTGGGAGGCTCTGAAGGCATTTCTGAGAGGAGAAATCATCTCAGTGGCAGCATTTAAAAGACAGTGAGCACAGAGGGAACAGAGGCTTATTTCAGACCAGATTTTAAACATCGACAGGCAGTACGCTCAGTCTCCTTCACTGGCGCTATATAAAGAACGCTTAAGTTTACAAACCAAACTCAATCTATCAAACTCAATCAATGTTAAAATTCTGTCTAAGCTACTGGCGCACAGGCTGGAAAAAATTCTTCCTGCTATAATATCTCCCGACCAAACTGGCTTTATAAAAAATCGGCACGCCTTCTTTAACATACGGCGACTTTTTAATATTATCTATGCCATGTTGTGCCTGAATGCCTTATTGCTATGGACGCGGAAAAAGCATTTGATAGGGTGGAGTGGGAATATTTGTTTTTTACTTTAGAAAGGTTTGGAATGGGCCCCTTATTTTGCTCATGGATCAAACTTCTTTATGCAAGCCCCACGGCTTCAGTGGTAACTAACTGTCGCTACTCTGACCATTTTAGGCTCCACCGTGGAATGAGACAGGGCTGCCCTTTAAGCCCTTTGCTTTTTGCCCTTGTAACTGAGCCATTAGCAATTGCAGTCCGTGGTAGTGGGGACATAAAGGGCATATGGAGGGGGGGGGGGGGGATTGAGCATAGAGTTTCACTGTATGCCGATGACCTTCTTCTATTTCTTTCCAACCCGCTTACCTCCTTACCCGCTGTACTTAATATACTGAATGCTTTTAGTCATCTCTCTGGATACAAAATTAATATGAATAAGAGTGAACTGTTTTTGATTAACGAGAGTGCTCGAAATCTGGATTTGGTAAATGTTCCCTTTAAAATAGTCACGGATCACTTTGATTACCTTGGGATATGTGTCACAAAGCAATTTAATTGTTTGTTTAAGAAGAATCTCCTCTCCCTGCTGGAACAGTGCATGCACATGCTGTCCAGATGATCCCCATTATCCTTATCTTTAATAGGTAGGATTAACTCATTGAAAATGATGCTACTTCCAAAATTCTTATATGTTTTTCAATGCCTCCCTATCCTGATTCCAAAATCATTTTTTAAATCTCTAGACTCACTGATCACTTCATTTATTTGGAATGGTAAACCTCCTAAATTGAAGAAATCTATTCTTCAAAGGCCCAAGCCGGCTGAGATTTAGGCCTCCCTAATTTCCAGTACTATTATTGGGCCGCCAATATCATGTGTTTGTTGTATTGGAGACACTATCATCTTGACCCGTCACCACCAGTTTGGGTTGCCATGGAGTCATATTCAAGTGGGAAAATTTCTCTACCTGTGACTTTAGGTTCATCACTCCCTTTGGCATTACCTCTACCCAGTAACAATAGAGTTGTCCAGCAGTCTCTTAGAATCTGGTCTCAGTTTAGGAAGAGTCTGGGTATCCGGGCTTTCTCACTTCAAAGCCCAGTTGCAGCAAACCACCTATTTGCTCCCTCAATGGCAGATAATGCTTTTCATATCTGGCATAAAAAGGGCCTAAAATCCTTTGCAGACTTATATGAAGATGGACAATTTGTAAGTTTCTCTCAAATATCCACCAAATTTGGCATAGCTGCAGCTCAGTTTTTTCGGTTCTTACAGGCCAGACACTACGTGCAGAGTGTGACAGCAGAATTCCCCCAAATGCCTCCACACAATCCAGTAGATGATTTTTTTAATGGTAAACCCAACCTCAAGGGGCATAATATCAGCCTTGTACAGCTCAATTTCCAATTTACAAGGCTCTTCAGTAGCTGCTGTCAAATCTAAATGGGAACAGGACCTTACCTTTCATATTATGGATGAACTGTGGGACTCTATCCTTGGCCAGGTTCACAATATATCAATGTGTGCTCGACATACACTTATCCAATTTAAGATAGTTCATCGGGGGCATTGGTCCAGGGATAGACTGGCACACATATACCCAGGGGTGGACCCAGCCTGTTTAAGGTGTGGGGGTGCTCCTGGTACATTGTTTCATATGTACTGGTCCTGCCCTTCTTTGTCCACCTTTTGGAAATCTGTTTTCCATACCATGTCTGAAGTCCTGCAGCATCAAATTGAACCAGAGCCACTCTGTGCTATGTTTGGTGCGGTCCAGAATCTGAATCTGTCCAACTCCAGACTCAAAACATTAAACTTTTCATTATTGTTGGCCAGGCGAGCTATACTGCTGAAGTGGAAAGGCTCTTCTCCCCCCTCACACACACAATGGCTAAAAGATATAATGTCTTGTATGGATTTAGAAAAAATAGATATACAGTTCGTGGGTCTAAAAAAATTTTTTATAAACTGTGGTCCCCCTTTCTGGACTTCTTTGAAAGGGCCACAACTACTGTTACTGAGTAGTCCAAGGGAACCCCCCCCCCCCCCCCCCTTGTTTTTTTTCCTTTTCTTTTATGTGTCTGTTTGTTGATTTTTGCTTTTGTTTTTGTTTTTTTCTGTTTGTTTTTTGGTTTAGTTGGGCAGAAGGCTGCCAATTATTTGTTGTTTAACGGTTAGGGTGGGAACAAGATTGAAATTTTGGACCATTCTGAAGCATTTTGTGTTATTGTATACATTGTATTGGAACCTTTGTCTAATAAAAAGACCTTTGAAAGAAAGAGATGAATATGATGTGAAAGTTGTGCTGACACTGTGGATCAGTAGGCCCACACACCTCTATACAGGAAGTCTGGTTCTACTCTTTGTAGAACTTCTGATCCCTGATCCTCTGAGTCTTTCTCAGTAGATAATGCAGAGTTCTGAGCTGATGTGGGTGAGAGGACTCAGGCAGCCTGACAGAGTTGATGTCCAGGTCTTCCCTGCTTGTCCTGATATACATAAACATGAGTATCCTTGCAGGTCAGATCTCATCAGTCACATCTCTTAGTGCAGTTCTCCTCTAGATTGTAGTGGATGTTAAACTAGGATGATTTTAAGAGCCTGGACCGCGGACTCCAAGGGAAGTTATGACTTGGAAAGACTAAACCAACCTATTAGAGGTCTTCGCACTAACATAGATAAATACTCAGATTTACACCTTTAGTGTCTCACAAAGGGTTGAAAAGTGAATGTGCACAGAGAGGTTGGTGGTGAGACGGACACTTCCAGCACTGTAGATGTGTTCCAGATCAGTGTTCATGGAAATAATCCGGGGAGCAGGATTCCTTGATGAATGTCACATCTTCTTAAATGTCTGTGAAGGTTCTCAGTCATCCAGGTCATCATAGTCAAAGGAGCTTGCAAAGAAAAGCGTCTGGACTTCTTTAAGTTGCTTGAAGACGTTTCACCTCTCATCCGAGAAGCTTCTTCAGTTCTAAGGTCAAATGGTGGAGAGTCCCAAATATAAACCTAGTGGGAGTGACCCCCACAGAGGGACAAAAGGACCCCCTGATGATCCTCTAATTGCCTGAGCCAAGGTGTGAAATTGGGTGTGAGACCCAATCAGCCAGAGTTTCGGGTGTGTTCATTGTGAAACCTGGCCCCACCTTGTCATGCGAATTCCTGAGGTCAGATGGCCCAGGATGTGAGTGGGCGTTAAGGCGTCTGGGAAGGGATCTCAAAACTGGATTATAGATGGCAGAGAGTTGGTGTCGTAAACCCCCGCCTCTGTTCAAAGATGGTCGCTCACAGTGGACATAGATGGCTTCTTTCACTCCTCTTTCAAACCATCTGTCCTCTCTGTCCAAAATGTGAACATTGGCATCCTCGAAAGAGTGTCCTTTATCCTTAAGATGCAGATGGACTGCTGAGTCTTGTCCTGTGGAGGTGGCTCTTCTGTGTTGTGCCATGCGCTTGTGAAGTGGCTGTTTGGTCTCTCCAATGTAGAGGTCTGAGCATTCCTCGCTGCACTGTACAGCATACACCACGTTGTTAAGTTTGTGTTTTGGCGTTTTGTCTTTCGGGTGAACCAGTTTCTGTCTGAGTGTGTTGCTGGGTCTGAAATACACTGGGATGTCATGCTTGGAGAAAACTCTCGAGTTAGGAGAGTCCCACACCCAATTTCACACCTTGGCTCAGGTGATTAGAGGATCATCAGGGGGTCCTTTTGTCCCTCTGTGGGGGTCACTCCCACTAGGTTTATATCTGGGACTCTCCACCATTTGACCTTAGAACTGAAGAAGCTTCTCGGATGAGAGGTGAAACGTCTTCAAGCAACGTAAAGAAGTCCAGACGCTTTTCTTTGCAAGCTCCTTTGACTACATCTTCTTAAAGTTATAATCCACAGGGAAGACTGTGAAACTGTCGATCTGATATCTACTCAACCAATCAGGTGTTTACATGCCCTTCACTGATCTTCAGCCCCACCTTATTATCACCCCCTCTCTCTCTTTTACATCTCAATTATCTTCACTTCACATTTCAGTCAGTTCAGATTTCATTAGCACGTTCACTTTAGCATAATCCATTTTAATCCAAACACCTTTCTCTTTAAACTCTGTTTGTCAGTCACAGTATATCCAGTACAATCCTCTTTTTCACTGAGTCACACACATTCAGAGATCAGAGTGTCCTGTGTGTGCTCTCATTCACTCACACTCACTCTCATATGGCTGAAGTCTGTTTGTACACAGGCTAATCTGGGACTCTCCACCATTTGACCCTAGAAATAAAGAAGCTTCTTGGATGAGAGGTGAAAGGCGAAACGTCTTCAAGAAACTTAAAGAAGTCCAGATGCCTTTTTTTCTAAGCTCTTTAGATAACTGCGAACCTTCACAGACACCTCATCAGTGTCACTCTCAGAGCTACCAGCCCTTTGCTACAATCACAAAGCTCTTCATTGAAATCAATGATATCAAAGCTAGAATCAAATGAGTCCAAGTCTTCTGCTGATTCAGCATCACATTCATCTTTGCTCCTTGTCCTGCATCCCCACCATGGACTTCATTCCTTTCCAAGCCAGCCTTGAGTGTCCTTTATTCAGCTCATCCTCTGCTTTACTCTTATACCTGATTTTAGCTGCTTTATCTCTCTTTCGACAAGTTTCTGTGCCTCGATCTTTTTCTTCTCTCCCTCATAACAAGACAGCTTCTTATGACTGAGAACATGTTGGAGTGATTTACTAATCCAGGGCTGATTTTTGGGGAAAATAGTTCCTGTTTTCAAAGTAATCCCCATTTTTCCAAGAATGAAATGTAAGTAGAAATAAATGATCTAAGTGAGAACATGAGCCTTTAAAAAGGCTCTTCTGAGGCTGCTGCCAGTGGTCAAAGCCTCCAACAAAGCTCTGTAAGTACATATGTGATCATAGCTTTAGCTTTTAAATGTTTATTCTAGTTAACACAGATCAGGTGGAACAACTCAAATAAAATATCAAAAATATTAAGTGGTCATCGGTACTCAGTTTGTTCAATACTGAATACATTGGAGCACCAATTGTCCACATTTCTGAAATATTTCTGGGTGTAACTGTCACCAAAGTGCAATTTAGACCTGGCCTGTGGTTGTTATCTAAGTGATAATCATCAATTCTACTAAAACAAATACAAAATAAAGAAGTTTGACACATTCTGTTGATATCAAAAGCACACTGAACAATTCAGTGTTGTTTTACTGCTGTTCTCTCTTCACTTCTTCTCTGATTCTCTCCACATGTTGCTCTGCATCAGTGCTCAGTTTCCTGACAAAACAAGATGAAATATTGCTAAATATAATAGTATCTCATTACACTTCAACATAAGTGTTTTATTTTTGTAATTGTTTATCTGTTATTTTTCAGACTGAGTCACTGTGACCTGTCAGAGAGAAGCTGTGAAGCTCTGTCCTCAGGTCTCAGCTCTCAGACCTCTAATCTGAGACAGCTGGACCTGAGTAACAGTAACCTGAAGGATTCAGGCGTGAAGCTTCTGTCTGAAGGACTGAAGAGTCCACGCTGTACACTGGAAACTCTCAGGTGAGATCAAGCATTTTTCTTTCATCAACTGACAGAATTAGCAGATTAATAATAAGGCAGTCCTCTAATAAGAGGAGAAGTGGAGGTGTTTTGAAGGGCAACGTACTCTTATGTTAACAAGACAGGAAGTAGTTCCTGGGAACTGCTTCCTTTGTTATTGTCTAAGTAGAAACATGATGGTGAAACAGTGATGAGTTTGCAGAGGTGGATCCACAGCACACAACACAACAATGCTGTTGCGTGCTGAAAGCAGACTTCTCACAGATTCTGAGGCTGCAGGTTTCATCACTGTCCAACCAAAATTCACTGAACCAGCAGTAAATGAACGTCCAAAACGACGCTTCATGTTTAAAAAACAGATGATCAGGGGGATTTGTGTTTACATCTTTTTTGTGTGATCTGTTCACCTGCTGTTTCAGCTGTTTGGTGGTTGTTGAGATGGTTTTGTGAACTTTTAGCTGAGATTCTGACGTTTCTGTAGATACCACACATGTCTAATTACTTTGTACAGCATGAATGGCCATAACGAGGTTTTTAACAGTAAGAAAAGTTGTAAAACTTCAGAAAATATAGTTAAAAGTCCAAAACCTTCTACGTCTGGTGGCTTGTGGTAAGGAGCAGATCAAACGAGTAAAGAATTACGTTAAATGGCTTCAACAGCACATTCAGGTCTGTGAGACTCATTCAGACACTGAGCCGTGGCTCTGTGCTACATGCACATATTTCTGCATCTCTGCCATTCAGACACACTTTATATATAGTTTATTTTATGTAGTATTCAATACTGAACTGTACATTTAGTCTTTTTAAAGGCAGCAAGTTTTATTCAGTGTTTTCATAAAAGCCTTATTTCTATCCATTTACTGCTATTAGGAAGAACACGTGAGGTTTAAGACCTGGACCAGTTTGAAACCTTTTGTCCTCCACAGTGGAAAATAGGTGGAAATAAAAATGGGTCTCATTTTAGCCAGCTCCTAATTTTATCAGTTCTACTCTCAGCGTCTCCTGTATATCTCCTGTATAAATGTTGCACTCAGCTTTGTGGTCTCCAATATCACTGAAATGCAGCCAGATGCTGCTCATTTTGCCTTTTCACTCTTTCCTGACACGCTTGCATTTCAATACAGCTCCCATTTCTCTGTGTACTGGTCTCTACCACTACCCTTGCTGTCTATGGGACATTTCCGTCCTCTTTCACATAATGGTATGATCCCAGTCTGTCTCTTAAAGTGTTTGGCCAAATGAAGGGCCGTGCAGAGAGGTTTAAAGGGGCGGGTGCTCAAAGTTAAAAAGGGGCACATTGAACCAGGCTGAATAACAACAACACACATTCATCAAGAATCTAATATGGGAAGGGCAGGGCTGTGTTGATCTGAGACTGTAGACATTAAAAAGTCCATAGGAGAGATGGTAGCTGATTAAACAAGTGTCATGAGATAATAACAAAATGCAAAGATTGGTGACAGCGCTTGGAACCATAAGGCAACAAAAAACCGTGAGAAATAATTTAAGCTCTGCCTGTGAATCACTCTTTGCTTCTCTTCTTCCTTCCATCCCATCATTTCATATATCACTCTCCACTTGCTGTCTATGTGAGAACAAGGCACAACTTGCTATTGCAATAAACTATAATCTAATTATCCACACCTAACAACTCCAGCACTTAATCTAAATGATGACAGAAAAATGTTATAGCACTGCCTTTAGTAGCCTCACACATCTCCTACTGTTTCCTCCTCATGTCCTTACCAGCCATGTCTGCACAATGTTATATCATGGGTAATATTTTTTTTAAAAATCCATCTAAATAAAACACACACATGCACACACACACAGTGACATTTTAGACCTTCTTCAGAATACTGTATATACTATGGGCATCATGGTGCTGATCCAGAATCCTTACATTATTATTTATTACTAGAGCTACAATAATAAAGCAAAGAGGAGGGGGAAGTAATAAATATGAAATTATGTATTTATGATGATTCCATTTGTTTCACTATCCACTCTGTGCAGGGCAAAGCTTATTACATGTTTAAACTGTAGAGATACAATCATTTTACTGCTGTAAAATCCAACTTTTGTCTTCTTTAAAATATAAATCTAATATAATCTGCTTCTTAATGTATGTTCTTTAAAATACAGCGTGTGTTTTTAATATATTATAATTATAATAATGCATAATTATGTGGACATGCATATTAGATCGTTTTTTAGTGAAATATAATCCCCCCAGAAAGGCAGGAAAAGCCCGGAAACTTACTTTAAAACTAAATATGTTCTAAATACTTTAAAACTAAATATGTTCCCGAAAACGGTGACAGAGCTGCAGACCCATGACAGCCTTACACAGGTAGCCAGCAGCTGTGACCAGCACTACTTGTGCAGTTAATAAAAGGACAGGTAATGTTTGTCGCGCTGTTGCACACACAGCACGCTCGTTTGTTTCAGTTCGTCAGTAGCAACAAGACAGCTTACCAACGTGTACGTAATAAGCTAACACTCCTGGGTGCTACACACTACAGTGTGCGCTGTACACCTACTTACTGGTTTTGTCGCATCAGTCTGTGTCTCTGAGTTCACTTGTGTTTCTCCTACAGCTCCGGACCGCTAAAAATGCGCGTGCTCTTTGTGAGCTCGTTCCCGGCTCGTAACCAGCGCGTTCTGCCGTCAAGGGCGATCATTGGTTAGATGTGATCATGTGACTGATGCAAGCCAGATCCTTTTATTTAGCAAAACTGTGATTAATAGTTAAATGTTATTGTTGAGGGGCACAGACAGGACTCCGCACGCACACACACATTAAAAATATATATATATATATTTTTAAAAAGTTGCCCCAACAAAAGGGCACTTTGGGCACCCATCAGGAAACGGGCAGGTGCTCAAGCCCCTCTAGCCCCCCGCACGTGCCTGGCCACATGGTTTGCTCATCAGAATAAAACCTCAGCCGTGTTCACATTGATTATCAGCAAGCCTGAAAATTCATCAATATTTGACATACGAAATTATCTCAAGGCCTAGATTTGGCCCACGGGCCATATGTTTGACACCGCTGGTTTACACAGTTTGGTATTCAATGTACATGTGAGTTAGCTCTCAGCTAACTAGCAGACAAGCTAACTGCTGGGACTGCGTCTTTCTAACAAGAGCGTCAGACACTCAGACTGGTTTCCTTTGTGGATGATGATGTGTTCTCACGCTGATCCTTCATGCTGATGCTGCCATCCACCCACTGCTCCTGGATTCCTCATCATCATCTCCATCAGCCCTCACAATACTCCACCTTCATCAGCTTCATGTTCAGCATGCTGGATGGACAGTAATTCTTTCCATGGGTTATGGTGGGACATTGAGAGCTGAAGTCAAACAGCAGTGAGAAAGACTTTAAGCTGCTGGACTCAGTCACTATATCCTGTTGTCCTCATAGAACCTGGACACACAGACTCACCTGTGACACAGTGACACACAGTGTGGGCTACACACACATTAGAAAGTGGATCAGTCACACTTGTGCAATCATTTGTTGTGCTGGGAAACCATGAACACTTTGAATCACATTAATGGCTTTGTTACAGCAACATTCAATCATGAGTTCAAAAGTAGTGCATTGTGTACTTATTTTAATAGTACTGCAGTATGAGAAGTGCAACATTCAGTGTGCAGAAACAGATCAGGTGCTTTCTAACAGCAGTGTTCCCTTTAACACAGCAGCAGTTCAAATATTTCTGTCAGTCTGAGCTGAAACATGAATCTAATCAAATATCAAATCAAAGTTCTTTGCCTCTGCCAGGACGTTAACATTTGATCTAGTTTTTTACAAAGTTCCCTCAGCGTCCAGAGCCACCAACATACCTTTGATCAACAGCAAGTGAACATTTATAAATGTGTGTTTCCAGAACAGGAAGCAGCAGAACTATTGTTCTGTTATCAGGCAGCAGCACAAACGCTCATCAGCTCATTTACTGTGCAGGACTTTGAGTGTGTGAAGTGTGTGTTTGTGCTGGATTTCCTTTGGAGAATCTCAGTCAGAAACCAGACAAAGAAAAACTCTTTCAACAGTCCAGGTTGAGTTGACAACATGAACTGCATTTATCTTCCTCTGACTTGACATGTTCTTCCTCCTCTGCACCGAGCCAGCTGCTAAGACTCACAAGCTCATTGACATTTTCTGATGATAAAGAAACTCTCTTCTTCTGCACAATATGAGCAGCAACAGAGAAGAAGCTTTCACAGGTACAGATGTTGCAGCTGTGGCCAAGTACATGTGCTTCATGTTGGAGCAGCACTCTAATGGACAGGCCTCTGTACTGATGGTGGGCTCTGCTCTGTAGCCACCACACTGTTCTCAGCTGAGTCTTCCTCCTGTTCACACTCTGATGAAGCACCAACAGGGCCAACTTCTTCTCTGGTGGCTCGGATGTTGTTGCTTCCACAGGTTTCCCTCCAACAACCCTCTGTTCCTGCAGTGAGTTCAGTAAGATCTGGGTAAACACTTGAGCTCCTTGAATCTGGCTCCAGCAGCAGTTTTCACATATACAATGTTGGCTTGCGTGTCTCCAGGTCTGTTCTGAATGTAGACTTGAATTTGACCACGTAGGCGGGGTCATCACCTGAGCTGTCCATCACCTGAGAGAGATGACAAAACACAGAATCACAGAGCATGAAACCAACGTTTCTCCTCCCAGAAGTTCAGTCACAGACCTGCAACAGAAACAAGAGTCAAAGATTCAAATGACGCAGAGCTTTCATTTACTTATATCCACAAACATGTCCTCTACATATTCATGCTGTATTTACACACACATACAGAGGCTGTTTGTCTCTCACACACAGACAGGACACTGAGAAATACATCATGTTAAATATACCTGCAGGCTTCCAGCTGTGCACTTTGTCCCTGTCAGCTGTGATCGCCATGGCAACCTTGGTGTTGTGCGCGATGCAGGGATGTGTTCAAAGGGAGACGTCTGGCAGCAGCATCATATTTGATGCACTATCTGTACTGAGTGTGCTGACTTTATTTCAAATGTCCCACTGCTGTGCAACATGAATCACATGTTCTGCACGTTTCTGTAACTCCCAGGTAACCATGGTTACCCAGCCACGCCCAGTAGTCTCCAGAGAGACCAACAGCTGGTTCATGTTGTAACGCCGTGGCTTTCTTAGTCTCCCCTTTTTCTACAGCTCATGTGTTCTTCTTGTGATGCTGCGTCTTGAGGCTCATACATGCCGTCATTTGTTGATCCTAAGAACGTTCCTCAGACCGACTTCTTCAACAACACAAACCTGCAGTTTGTAGCTACTCACTTCACTGTGGCGTTTGTTAGCTTGTCTTTCTTTGGTTTATCTAGACTCCTCCCACCAGCTGAATCTACGTAGTCTGCCCAAGCCTCCCACCTCTGTTTGTTTGGGTGGTTTGTTTGCTGCCATCAACAGCGTGTAATGCATTTAAGTGATACTTCAGACATGAAGCACTCCGGTGATAAAAAAAACTCAACTTTGCTTCCAGATAACTTTAGTTGTATCAACACTGCCTCCTGGAACAGTTTAAAATGAACATGTCAAAGATCTGTACCTGTCTCCATGTTTCTGTCCCCGCCCCTTTCTTTCTGTCCTGGGTCATGTGAGCGCTGCAGTAGTATTAGGCCCACCCTCAATGCTCCCATTGGCTGAGATGCATAATGATGCCCATTTCAAGCCAGCCCTGATCAACATCCCTCCTGTGACCCATGGCTTTTATATTCAGAGCCAGTGAGCACTTTCACAATAATCATGATTTTAAAAACTGTGATTAAAATAATTGCTGACGTTAATCAATTAATGAGTTAACGAGATTATAACGTCTTCTGTAAGACGCTTTTCTGTCCCCCACTCGTTACCTGTATGAATGGCACCTGTTTGAACTCATCATCTGTATAAAAGACACCTGTCCACAGCCTCAAACAGTCAGACTCCAAACTCCGCCATGGCCAAGACCAAAGAGCTTTCGAAGGACACCAGGAAAAGTATTGTAGACCTGCACCAGACTGGGAAGAGTGAATCTACAATAGGCAAGCAGCTTGGTGTGAAAAAATCAACTGTGGGAGCAATCATCAGAAAATGGAAGACATACAAGACCACTGATAATCTCCCACGATCTGGGGCTCCACGCAAGATCTCATCCCGTGGGGTCAAAATGATCATGAGAACGGTGAGCAAAGATCCCAGAACCACACGGGGGGACCTGGTGAATGACCTGCAGAGAGCTGGGACCAAAGTAACAAAGGTCACCATCAGTAACACACTACAACGGCAGGGAATCAAATCCTGCAGTGCCAGACGTGTTCCGCTGCTGAAGCCAGTGCATGTCCAGGCCTGTCTGAAGTTTGCCAGAGAGCACATGGATGATACAGCAGAGGATTGGGAGAATGTCATGTGGTCAGATGAAACCAAAGTAGAACTTTTTGGTATAAACTCAACTCGTCGTGTTTGGAGGACGAAGAATACTGAGTTGCATCCCAAGAACACCATACCTACTGTGAAGCATGGGGGTGGAAACATCATGCTATGGGGCTGTTTTTCTGCCAAGGGGACAGGACGACTGATCCGTGTTAAGGACAGAATGAATGGGGCCATGTATCGTGAGATTTTGAGCCAAAACCTCCTTCCATCAGTGAGAACTTTGAAGATGAAACGAGGCTGGGTCTTCCAACATGACAATGATCCAAAACACACCGCCCGGGCAACAAAGGAGTGGCTCCGTAAGAAGCATTTGAAAGTCCTGGAGTGGCCTAGCCAGTCTCCAGACCTCAACCCCATAGAAAATCTGTGGCGGGAGTTGAAAGTCCGTGTTGCTCGGCGACAGCCCCAAAACATCACTGCTCTCGAGAAGATCTGCATGGAGGAATGGGCCAAAATAGCAGCTACTGTGTGTGCAAACCTGGTAAAGACCTATAGTAAACGTTTGACCTCTGTTATTGCCAACAAAGGTTATGTTACAAAGTATTGAGTTGTATTTTTGTTATTGACCAAATACTTATTTTCCACCCTGATTTACGAATAAATTCTTTACAAATCCTAACATGTGAATTCATGGATTTTTTTTTCACATTCTGTCTCTCACAGTTGAAGTGTACCTCTGGTGCAAATTACTGACCTCTGTCATCATTTTAGGTGGGGGAACTTGCACAATCGGTGGCTGACTAAATACTTTTTTGCCCCACTGTATCTGAACAAGAATATTTTCAATTCTTTTGGCAAGAATGTATGTAAATAGCTTAAAGTCCTGGTTAAGAACACTAATGGGGAGATAATTTCCACAGTCAAGCCTGTCCTTTCCTTCTTTAGCTATTATAGAAATAGAAGCCTCATTCCAAGATGGGGGAATTACTCCCGTCTTTAAAATAGAGTTGAATGATGTTCTCATCAAAGGAATCAGTACCTCTTTCATTTCTTTATACCAGTCTGATGGGAATCCATCTGGGCCAGGGGATTTATTCGGTTTCAATTTTGTAATAGCTTTTTTAATTTCAAATTCAGATATGTCCTCGATTAGGGTTATATTCTGTTTTTCATTCAACTTTGGTAGGTCGAATGAATCTAAAAAAGATACCTTTAGTGTCCACTCTAGGTTGTGTATATAGTTCTTTGTAGAATTTTAGGAAGGCTGACTGAATATCTTCAAGTTTATACACAATGTTATTTGTTTGAGGGTCCTTTATTTTATATATTGTATTTTCTAATTGTTGTTTTTTTAATTTATAGGCCAGTAATTTAGCAGATTTGCCTCCTACCTCATAGTATCTTTGTTTTAAAAAAACATATTTTTTTGTATTTCACTTGAAAAAATTTCATCAATTTCGTTTTTCTTCTTTTGTATTTCTAGTTGTAAATTTGTAACTGCGCTTATTTTATGGGCTTCTTCAAGATATTGTAGTTGTGTCTGGAGTTTTCTTAAATGCTCATTTCTCTTCTTTTTAAAGTTAGCGCTGTAACCTATGAGTTTTCCTCTTGTCACTGCTTTTAGGGCGTCCCATAGAATACTCGGGGAAACTTCTTCATTATTATTTTCCGCTATATAATCTATTATATCTTGACTAATTTGTCCTTTCATCGTGCTTAGAATACTTGTATTTAATCTCCAGGATGTAACTCTTCTTTCGTATCCAAGCACTACTTCCAGGTACATTGGGGCATGATCCGATAAATCCATCACTCCTATCCTGCAATTGATCACCCTGTTAAAGTCTTTTTGGTACATAAAAAAATAATCCAGTCTAGAATAAAATGAATGAGGGTGAGAAAAAAAGGTATAGTCCTTCTTGTTGCGGTTTAGTTCTCTCCATACATCTATGAGCCCTACGTCCTTTAAGATTAATTTGATGTTTTTGGTTGTTTTATTCAATCCCGGGGCGTGTGGGTTTGATGAGTCCAAGGACGGGTTGAAGCGAACATTCCAATCTCCTCCCAAAATCAGAGTACCTTGTGCCTCTCCAACAATCAGTTCAAAAACCTTTTTGAAAAATTTTATCTCTGATCCTGGGGGAGCATATACATTTATAAGAGTAATCAGTATCCCCTCCAGGTACCCTTTGACTAACACAAACCTCCCCTCCTTATCATTGATTTCTTGGATGCATTCAAAATTTAACCTACTAGAAATTAGAATTACCACACCCCTTTTAGAGCTCTGAGGGCAGGAAGAGGAATACTGATTAAATTTCCATTTCTTTAATTTATCATGTTCAAGCTTTGATAAGTGAGATTCCTGTATAAAGGCAACTTCTATTTGTTCTCTTTTTATTTTTGACATAATTTTACTTCTTTTAATATGGCTCCCCAGGCCATTTACATTAAATGACACTATTTTAGTTACCTTACAGGGCATTAATGTACGACCTTATATAATTCCAATCTCTGTACATAGCCAAAGATCGAAAAGTACTCCCCCAGAACAGAAAAAAGAAGAAAAAAAAAGAAAAAAAAAAGAAAAAAACATTGTACAACGAAAACATATAATCATGTTGACTTCCAAAAACATAATCGCTATATTAGCTATATTTGGTGAGGGAAAAACTCTTCTGTCCACTTGTGGAAGAGTGCCCTCTCCGGCACACAGGCCGAAAGCCCAGTGGTCTGTAGGGTCCAATTTATTGTGCAAATAAATGACCCGACTTTAATGTAATTTTATATGCCCTCTTTATAAGATTAACTAATTATATAACAAAACAAGTTAATCGAAATAAAATTCATATACTCAGTTCATCTTAGGTCTCAATATTCTTGAGTTTACCTCTAGTATAGTGCTCCATCACACACTTGCTGTTTATCCACTGTCATCTTGGTGCCTAAATATCTGAAGGCGTTCCTTGAAACCCAGTTTTGGGGTCGAGTTTCCACCTTTCTTCTTCGTACTTGTTTGCCAAGTCTGCTGTTTTATTTGATCCAAGAATGAGTTTCTGTCTTTCACAACTTCTGTTTATATTCTTTATGATCTCTGGCACCAGTTCATCTGTAGGCTGAGCTCAGTCCATCCATTTAGTGAAATGATGTTTAAAGGTCTCCTTGTTGTGTGAGCGTGCACAGATCCTGAAGCAGAAAGCCTGGGTTACAGAGAAATGATCATCACTGTGATGATGCTCATCATCTCCGACTGGGATGGGACTGTTGGTGGACTTCCCATGATGCTCTGCTTTTTTCTCCCCTCTTTTCACTCCTGATGCTTTTATATGTCACTACTGCATGTCCTTAACTTTTGTCTTCTCTCTCCTTAGTTTGTGTTTTGTTCTTGTCTCTCTGAGCTCATCTCTTCTCTTTCCCCTCACCCTGCAACCAGTCATGGTAGATGCTCCTCCTGGAGCCTGTTTTCACTGGGAGGATCTTTGTGTCAAAGGGAGTTCTTCTTCCCACCATCACCAAGTGCTGCTCACAGTCGATTGTCTGATGTTTGGGGCTTTCTCTCTAATATTGGAGGCTGTTACCTTACACTGTTAAACAGCTTCAGATGACTGTTGTTGTCTGTTGGGTATTGTCACTTATAAATAAAGTTACATTGAATGGATGTAAATGAATAGATGTTATTGTGACAAAGAGAAAACGGTTGTTGACAGATAGATTGTTTTTGTGTGTCTGCAGTCTGTCAGGCTGTCTGATCACAGAGGAAGGCTGTACTTCTCTGGCCTCAGCTCTGAGCTCCAACCCCTCCCATCTGAGAGAGCTGGACCTGAGCTACAATCATCCAGGAGACTCAGGAATGAAGCTGCTGTCGGCTGGACTGAAGGAACCAGGCTGGAGACTGGACACTCTCAGGTATGAAGAATGTCTGATAGAGGAGGAAGAGCTGGAAGCATTTGCTGTGTCTTTCACTCACTTCCTGTTTGTTTCCTGCAGATGACACATGAACAATCACACATGCAGGAATATTTTCAGGGACAGACACACTAGTCTAGCTGGATAGTACGTGGATATTTATGTATTTATGTCACTCATGGAAGCCTATTTAGCATTAACGTCTCACATCATTATAACACAAGAGAAAAGGGTATTAGCGTTAGCTACTAATGCTTATTCACCTCAAATTAGCTTTAGCTGCTAATGGTAGCCTACTTAGCATTAACTCCTCACTAATATAATGCTAATTCACATCAAATTAGCAATAGCTGCTGATATTGTTATAAGGAAAGAGAAAACGGTATTAGCATTAGCTGCTAATAATTATTCACCCTAATTAGAATAAGCCGCTAAAAGCAGCCTACTAAGCATTAACTCCTCACATTGTTGTTACCCAACGGAAAAGAGTATTAGTATTAGCTACTATCATTTTTAATAAGTAAGAGAAAACAGTGTTAGCATTATTGAATAATGCTAATTCACACTAAATTAGCATTAGCTATTTACAACAGCATACTTAGAATTAGCCCCTCACATTGTCAAAAAGTAAGGGAAAACAGTATTAGCATTAGCACATAATGCTAATTCACGTCAAAGTAGCATTAGTTAATAATGGTAGCCTACTTAGCATTAACTCCTCACTAATATAATGCTAATTCACATCAAATTAGCATTAGCTGCTCACATTGTTAAAAGGGAAGGGAAAACAATATTAGCATTAGCTGCTAATAATTATTCACCTAATTAGAGTTAGCCCCTAATGGCAGCCTAGTTAGCATTAACTCCTGACATCGTTATAATGCAGGGGAAAAGGGTTACCATTATCAGATAATGCTAATTCACATCAAATTAGCAATAGTTAATAATGGTAGACTTCATATCATTAGCTGCTGTCATTCTTACAAAGCAAAGGAAAACAATATGAGCATTAGCTGCTAATGCTTTTTCATCTAAAATTAGAAATTGCCACTAATGGCGTCCTATTTAGCATTAACTCTTCACATTGCAGGGAAAAAGTTAAAATTGAATGAAAAAAAGTGTTCACATTACCTACTCATATTGTTAAAAAGTAAGAAAAAATATTGTTGGCATTAACAGATAATGCTATTTCACCTCAAATTAGTATTAGCTAATAACGGTAACCTACTTAGCATTAGCTGGTCACATTGTTATAAAGCAAGAAAATATGGTATTGACTATGTGCACGTTAGCATATGCTACTTCCGGTGCGGAAACTCCTGTGGGGAGCTTTGTTTCCGGTGTCCTATTCGCGCCTGGTTTACGGTCCAAAACAAGTTAAGCAAATGAATGAATCAAGCGGTGATTTACATTTCTATAGATGCCTTGGGCATTTATCCAATATATCTGTAAATGATGTTCATCAACTTGTCAATATTTTTCCCCGGCGCCTCAGAGCAAAAAAGAAAATGGATTCAAATGTTATATTTCTCAGCTGTCCCTCGTTTATCACGGGTGTTATGTTCTAAAAATAACCAGCGATAGGTGAAATCAAGTAGCCAATTTTATTTTTTGAAGGTGCAAATCGTTTCGTGGACATCGTGGACATATAGTACTGCACTTCAGAGTCACACTGCTAGCAATCGATGCAGCGATTCTGTACTGTACAGGAGAGATGTCACGGAGGAGATCGTCTGCAGCGATCCGGACGCAGGACACAATGTGACGTAAAAAGAAATAAGCATGCAAACTTGCACTAAAAAATCTGCGAAACAGCGAGGTGAAAGTTGAATCGCGTTATTAGCGAGGGACCACTGTAATTTTTAAGGTAAGTCACAACATACCCTTCGTATATACTAATGTATAGAAACCCTTACCAGCAATCATTCATTTTTGTGTGGCTTTTTTCACGGTTTGTTAACATGCTGTGTGGGTGTGTACTTGACTAGCTGATATCGACATAACGGGAAACATCCGGTTTGACTATTCTTCACCTGTACTTTGAATGCTGAACATTTGCCTGTTTAAATCATAAGACCAGTCACTATACAGAGATGTGCTTCTGAATGTGGACGATGTGTCTTCTGCTGCAGTAATGCAGTTCTGCTTGTGTTGAGTTATGTAAACAACTGATCGATCTAAACGCTTTAAACGTCAAAATTGATGATTAGATTTTTTTATGACACAACAGTGGTGAGTGTTCCCACCTTCTGCTCTTTGCAACTTAACGCGATCTTTCCGTTTTCGAGTTTTGGACATGATTTTGGAGTATATCTTCGCAGTAGCGATTGACCGCAAAGTAAAGCTACCGGAAATGTACAACCCCACATCCGGTCTCAAACCAGGAAGTTAGCATTTTCTCGTGCACAGGGTCAATTAGCATTAGATGCCAATTCCTATTCACCTAAAATTAGCATTAGCCACTAATGGCAGTCTACTTAGCATTAACTCCTCACTAATATAATGCTAATTCACATCAAATCAGCATTAGCTGCTAGCATCAGCCTACCTAGCACTAGCTATTCACATTGTTAAAAGGGAAGAGAAAACGATATTAGCATTAGCTGGTAATAATTATTCACCCCTAATTAGAATTAGCCGCTAATGGCAGTATACTTAGCATTAACTCCTCATATTGTTATAATGCAAGGGAAAGAATTAGCATTATCTAATAATGTTGACCTTGGCCCACTGGAAAAGTTCAGAAGTCTGTTTGCTAAAGATTTAGGAGTGTTTCTTGATAGCTCTTTCTCATTTGAGAAACAAATAAATTCTGCTTTTAAAACCAGCTGTAAGGTTTGCTTAGAAATATTTACTCATATATGAGTTATATAATCAATTGCATAATGCAGAGGTTCGATCCTTAGTAGTCTGTGAAGACTCTGTGTGCCTTCCAGAGTGCTCTGGCATGCACACACACCTTAAGGTCATGAGAGAGTGTTAAAGCTCTTGTGATCCTGGACTCTTGGTGGCGCTGTCACTTGGTGTTCGCTCGCTCTGTGGTAGAGTATCACTTCCTGTTCCTGCTCAAACACATTGGTGTTTCTGAGTAGCTTATTTGCTTAGCAATTTAATTAAAAACTTTTAAATACATTCTTTTTTCATAGTATAATCTTCACGTGCTTCATCCGAAGCACACTTTCTGTGTACTCACTACCTAATTTATAGCCAAAGTAAATTTTTGGGAGCATTTCAAGTTGCTATACATCAATACAACCATTATAGCCCAGATTTTAATAATATGTATTCATTAAGTGCATAGTAATTACATAAATTGCAAAAAAGTGCAATAAACTACAAAAAAATTGAAAATCGTTTTTGCTTTTTTAACATATATTTGTAGTTAGAGAAATTTAAGAGGCTTATCCCTCAAAACTGTAAATACAAAAAAGTTGCACAAAATAGTTTCCCACCACAGGAAATTTATTTTGAGTGTCTTCATAATTTTATTTTTGAAATACACCAATTTTTATACACTGCAGGAAAAACGAAAATAAATATTATAGTGCAAATTTGCAAAAAAGCAGCATATGCATCAAAATAAACTATTTCCAGCAGTGCAATATGAGTCCTAAGCATCCCAGAAACGACACAGAAAGTCATAAAGTCAAAGATAACTTTTAAAAAGACCAGTATATGCCCTGAGGCCCTGATCATAAAAAAGACTACATTTCCGCGAAAATGACGTCACTTCCGGTTTCGGGCAGGTAATGGCGGAAATGCAAAAGTTCGCGCTGACGTCTATTCCAACATAGGAAGTGTTATGAACAGCTGATCGGATTGGCAAAGCGTGTTTCTGGAATATTATGTTTTTGTTCCTGCAAGCGCTTTTTATGCAGTTTTTGCAAAGCTTTATGTGGAAGGAAACCGTGACCTAGGACAAGCTGATGGCATGAGATGTAAGTACAACTCCTCCGGTTTCATATGCAAAAAAAATTTTTGCGCTAGCTTACGTGGTTGCAGTGCTACTGGGATTTAAAAATAGTTACGCAAAACAGAGCGTGTCCACTCCGATCGGCTGTAAAGGGTTAAAAGACTGAATAAGAACATTTACATCGTTTCCGGTAAAAAGTGGAGACCTGTCAAACATAATGGAGAACCTCTCAGCACTAGACTCAGTTATTATGCGTCAATGAGTTTTTAACTTCACAGGCATCTTTTAGAGCTAAAATTAAGTTAAACAAAGATACAGTTTTGATCACTCAAATGTACATCCTCAGCAAACACATTGCCAATTTTGAGGCCCAAGGAAAAAAGAAGGTCCAAGGTATGGCCTTTTAAATAGGTTGGACCGGAGACATGTTGGACAAAGTTAAAAGACTCAGATATAGATAGAAGTTCAGCTGCAGAGTTAGATGAGGCATCGTCAATATGAATGTTAAAATCCCCAAGAATTAAAACTTTCTCCAGCTTGATAATAGTAGATAAGAAGTCCATAAAATCCCTTAAGAACTCAGTAGCAGGGCCGGGAGGGTGATAGGCTAAAACACAATAAAAGATGTTCGTAGAGCCCACCTTAATTGTTTGTGACTCAAAGGAAGAATAGTTTTCAGTTTGCATACCTCTGCAGATGAAACTGTCCTTAAAGACAACGGCAAGACCACCACGGCGACCTAAACGGGGGGCGCCCAAGTAAGAGCAGTCTGCAGGACGCAATTCGTTTAGGTGAATAAATTCGCCATCCCTCTGCCTTTCGGTGAGAAACAGAAAGTCCAGGCTTTTCCTTGTGAAGAGCTCATTCAGAGAGAAGGAATTGCTTGCGATGGAGCGAGCGTTCAAGAGCGCAATCCGATTAAAAGCTGGCAGCGCAGGTTTCCCATCAGCTTGTCGGAGTGGAATTGACAGCAAATTGTCCGCGTGCGAGGTCTCCAGCAGCGCCACGGAACCGGCGGGGCCAACCACCAGTTGTGCTATGCGGGCTGTGAGGGCGCAGTGGTGGGGGGATAATCGGCAAAATCCAGAGCATCGGATGGGCAGGTCCACGCTGTAGTGGCTGCAAGTACGTGTTTCCAATCAAATCCGGAAGGGTAACTGGCAGCAGAAACCGGGGACGCCTCCAGACGAGTCGGGAGATCTCCGATCTGTAGGCTCGTCTGATGTGTACCTGGATGCCGGCCCTACAGCCTCTTTTCCTCGATTTCTTCTTGGAATTGCTTAGAGCACGTTTCGCCGGTAGCAAGAAGTAATCCGGTGAGGTGGAAGAGTGCACAAATGGTGGGGGGAAACTTTTTCTATAACTGTCCCAGTCATCATAAAGACGTTCCATAGACTCTTTGATGTGGAGCAAGGAAGAACGGTCATAAATCACAGCAGCATAGCTCCATATATTAAACGTCAGGGCTGATATAAAAGCATAAAATACAATACAGCGTAGGCAGGTAGACGTCAAGCCGAGCAAAGGCGCAATCTTCCTGATGCGTAGCAGGGTGTGAAATTAGCAAGTGTAGCAAGTTAGAAATATCCTGTCTCAGAGTGACGCTGAAAAACTAGTTCATGCATTTATTACTTCCAGGCTGGACGACTGTAATTCATTATTATCAGGATGTCCTAAAAATTCCCTGAAAAGCCTTCAGCTAATCCAAAATGCTGCAGCAAGAGTCCTGACAGGGACTAGAAAGAGAGAGCAGATTTCTCCTGTTTTGGCTTCCCTTCATTGGCTTCCTGTTAAATCCAGAATTCAAAGTCCTGCTCCTCACATACAAGGTCTTAAATAATCAGGCCCCATCTTATCTTAATGACCTTGTAGTACCATATCACCCTATTAGAGCACTTCGCTCTCGCTCTGCATGCCTACTTGTTGTTCCTAGAGTATTTAAAAGTAGAATGGGAGGCAGAGCCTTCAGTTTTCAGGCCCCTCTTCTGTGGAACCAGCTTCCAGTTTGGATTCGGGAGACAGACACTATCTCTACTTTTAAGATTAGGCTTCAAACTTTCCTTTTTGCTAAAGCATATAGTTAGGGCTGGACCAGGTGACCCTGAATCCTCCCTTAGTTATGCTGCAATAGACGTAGGCTGCCGGGGGATTCCCATGATGCATTGAGTTTTTCCTTTCCAGTTACCTTTCTCACTCACTATGTATTAACAGACCTCTCTGCGTTGAATCATATCTGTTATTAATCTCTGCCTCTCTTCCACAGCATGTCTTTATCCTGTCTTCCTTCTCTCACCCCAACCAATTAAATCAGATGGCCCTGCCCCTCCCTGAGCCTGGTTCTGCCGGGGATTTCTTCCTGTTAAAAGGGAGTTTTTCCTTCCCACTGTCGCCAAAGTGCTGCTCATAGGGGGTCATATGATTGTTGGGTTTTTCTCTGTATCTATGAAGTGCCTTGAGGCGACTTTTGTTGTGATTTGGCGCTATATAAATAAAATTGAATTGAATTGAATTGAGAGAGGTCGTACCTTCTCTTACTGATTTATGGTATAGGAGGACACCTGGTTAAGTATAAGAGCCCTTTGTTAGGGGGACCACTGGACTCGTAGCACCAGCTTTGGGGAGTCTTCACAGGGTCACATCTGGAACACACACACACACACACTATGCACAGACTGGTACTCTTTGTTCGTACCTGTGTAAGACGTCATATGTTAATGAACTTGTGCATATTCATGTAACTCAATAAAGAGCAGTGTTACGAGGGAGCAGACGAGAGCGACTGAGGTCAAGTGAAGGAACGGCGCTGTCACAGTTCTCTCCCTCATGAATTGTCTGTTTCCAGCGGTGGGTCTGTGCTAGACGACCCATCACCAGCTTTTTCCACTGGTTACCAGTACGTGGTAGAATCCACTTCCAGATCTGGTTGTCTTTAAATCTGTGAATGGATTGGCTCCATCTTATCTCTCTTTAACAAAATAATCCAAGTGGAGCCCTCAGGTCTGCAGATAAGCAGCTTCTGACCAGAACTAGACGTAAAAACAGAGGTGAGCTTTATCGATGGCTGCAGCCAAACTCTGGAACAGTCGCCCTTCACATCAGGTCGTCACCAACACTCGACATTTTTAAAAGCCGGTTGGAAACACATTTGTACTCTGTAGCTTTCAATCCTGACCAGTCTTTATAGTCATTACTGTGTATGTTTCCTATTTTCTCTCTACTCTGTGCAGCACTTTGGCTCAACCTGTTTTTAAATGTGCTGATAAATAAATGTAGATTTCTTTGAATAAAACAGTGGAGCCGAGCTTTGAGCTCAGTGTGTAACAGTGTGTGTGTGAGAGCCATGTAATGTCCATGTGTGCATGCTGACTGCGCTGCTCTGACCCCCCTCCTCCTTTCAGGGTGGAGCCTGCTGGAGTCCGATGGTTGAGACCAGGTCTGAGGAAGTGTAAGTGTGTTTTTAATGGGATTCATGAAAACAAAGCAGCACACATTCAACCATCTTCATCATGTCAGGAGTCATCATCAAAGTGTCAATCAATGAACAGATGATGGATCAATAACTGCAGCTGGATTGTGTTTGTTCTCTCCATCAGATTCCTGTCAACTCACAATCGACACAAACACAGTGCACACAAAGCTCCAACTGTCTGACAACAACAGGAAGGTGACACGTGTGGAGGAGGTTCAGTCATATCCTGATCATCCAGACAGATTTGATGTTTATCAGCTGCTGTGTAGAGATGGTCTGACTGGTCGCTGTTACTGGGAGGTCGAGTGGAGAGGAAACGTTTATATATCAGTGAGTTACAGAAGCATCAGAAGGAAAGGAAACAGAGTTGACTGTTTGTTTGGAAACAATGATCAGTCCTGGAGTCTGAGCTGCTCTGATGATGGTCCTCATTCTGTCAGGCACAATAGCAGATCAACATCCATCTCCTCCTCCTCCTCCTCTGTCTCTAACAGAGCAGCAGTGTATGTGGACTGTCCTGCTGGCACTCTGTCCTTCTACAGAGTCTCCTCTGACACTCTGATCCACCTCCACACCTTCAACACCACATTCACTCAAACTCTTTATCCTGGGTTTAGAGTCTGGTCTCGTGGTGGCTCAGTGTCCCTGTGCTGAGTGGAGTGTAAAGAGTGTCTCCTGTTAGAGAAACACTCTGACTGTTGAACAGATAGTTCAGTCTGTACATGTCTGTCTCTTTCACTCACAAACACGTTTTCAGATTCATGGATTCAATCAGTTGATGTTTGAAACTCTTCTCAATGATTCCTTGTAAACTTCTTCCTCTTCAGTCACAAACAAACAGGAAGTGATGTCACATGTGTTCCTGTCCACACAGCAGAATGAGTCTATTGCTGACAGTGATGTACAAACAGAGTGAGCATTTCTGAGGCCCAAAATAAACTGAGTAGTTCACTGAATGAACAATGGACTGTGAGCTCAGTTCCTTCATCATTAGTATGGATTATATATGTATATGTATTATATTAGTATCATATATATCAGGTGCTGCTGCTTTCAGTCATTGTGCAAATGTGCTGTTTGTAAGGTTGTAAAGCTGCAGTCAGCTGAGACTGAAGAAGTCACCTGATCAGTGAGCAAACGTTTCTGAAAACGTCCAGATGAACAGAATCAACCTTTTGGGATCAGCCAGCAATGCAGCATCATTGTTGTTCAGCTTCAGAGGTTTGCAGGAATGAACTGATGACCAGAAACAGCTGCAAAGTCCAAGAAAATACCAGCTGGAGTTCAGCTGCATTTGAAGAAGTCAAAGAAAAGTAAGGATGGCAAAGGGCGACGTTTTCTTCCAAAGAACTGAAAACATGGTCGACGCCTCATTAGAAGAATCATCTGGACGTTTGTGAGGAACTCTAACCAAGAAAGCAACGTCACACAGATCCAACAGACAGTTTCCATGACTGCAAGTGTTGAGTGGAAAAATGCTACATTGCATTATTGCATCCTCTCACCACAGGAGGCGCTGTTGGCACCACTGATTGCTGATCAGCTGTTCTCTGATGATCTGATTGATACTGTGAGGAGAACCAAGGTGCAGTCAAAGAGTCCAGTCTGTCCTCACAGATGTGAACATGTGCTTTCATCAGGTCTGCTGTCAGCTAGCAGGCTCACATCAGAATCACTGTTCCTGAAAAACACAGTCTGTGTGACATCATCAGTCAGCTGATGGTCCCAGATCTGAATGGTTTCTGTCTCTACTGAGGAAGTCAGAGAATATCACTGAGGTGTGGATCAGGTCTGAGTGAGCTGTGGAGGGACAGCTTTAAACAGTCCACAGGTCTCACGTCCTGCTCAGTCTGGTAGCAGATACCTCGTATTGTTCCAGATGTGCTGACATCAGCAGCAGCAGCACAGCTGTGTGATACCATGAATCTCAGTTATTGATCCAACACACAGTAAATACAAAGATCAGGATTTCTGAGAGTAATCATTATGAGTCTGAACACATGATCACTGAATGTTAGTCTCCACAATAATAAGCTAACACAAGCAAACACAGCTTTCAGCTCTTATTTTGAAACTGGCTTATTTAGAGAGCTGTGATGTGAGCGTGCCTGGCTCTGAGGCACTTGGGTCAGCCTCTGTTGTTTAGAAGTGTTACAGACTGTGAATGACACAGACCTGTCAGTTTCCATGTTTGTCTGTAACACAGCTCAGGGGCTCCATGCTGAACGCATCCATCCAGTGTTATTGATCCAGGACTGATACCAGCATTGGGATCAATACTACAACACACAATCACATGTGTCCACGTGATGCAGTTTGAAGAGCAATCAGATGTCTCTGTATGAGGAGGCGGGGTCACAGGAGGTTCACAGAAACTCTGCAGCAGCATCATCAGCTCACATGGAAACTTTGATGATTCACTTCTGTGGTGTTTTTACAGAAACACGTCACAAAATTAGCTCCACCTGTTTTGTGAGCTTTGAGTTTCTTGTCTTCATCCTGGATTCTTGTGTTGCTGTTTTTACACACAGCAGATATTTCCTGGTTGCTTCCTTGATGACCACATGAAGCTTTCTGAAGCTTGGATTGAAAACGCTTCATTACTCAAAGCTTTCCAACACAGGCCTCTGTGCTGCCATCTGGTGGACAAACATGTGAAGTGCAGCGTGAAGCTACAAATGAAACTGCTTCAGCTACGTTTATATATAACATACTATAACCTATATAACTATATGTATATGCATTCATCAATAAATATCTAAATAAATCAAAAACTCCATGTTTGTTCTTTCATCATGTGACCTCTGCTCATCCATCTCTGTGTGTATCAGGATACATTTAGTTCATAATACACAGAAAAATCAGAGTTATTACCTGTAATAAATGTGAAAGTAAAGATTCCTGCAGTGATAACCAGGCAGGACTGAAACACATCCAAGCTGTCACCACGGTAACAGCACCGTCCATCCACAGGTGAGGGGAGGAGCAAAAAGAGGGACTTTCACCATGTTATACTAAAAACACTCAACTAATGTTTCTAATATGAAACAAATAAGCCCACATTAATGTGAGCATTTATTAAATAATAATGATCTCATTTCCATAGCAGAGAAAACTGTGGTGTTGTCAGGGTTCCTGGGTCGGTGACCCAGTGTTTTCAGTTGTCTTTATGTTCAGTACACCCACACCTGTCCCGGCGCCTAGGCTGAGGGCAGCCAGAATCCAACCTGACCATCCCAGAGGCCCAGCCGAGGCTCTCCAGCCAGTGCCCTCATGCTCTGTGACACAGGCACTGGCTTTACTAGCCCAGGCTGTAGCTTTATCTGCCACACTAGCTCAGTCTATAGCTCAGCCATCAGCCACACCAACCTCAGCTCCGTCGTCAGCCTCGCCTACCTCTGTTCATCCCTTAGCATCCCCACTCCAGTCAGTTCACTCGCCTGCTGTCCAGCTTCTAGCTCAGTCTCCTGCCCTCCAGTCAGTCCAGTCCCCTCCTGTCCAGTCAGTCCAGTCCCCTCCTGTCCAGTCAGTCCAGTCCCCTCCTGTCCAGTCTGTCATCCAGTCTTCTGTAGTCCAGTCAGCTCAGTCACTCATCCACCATCCTGTTCAGTTCCCGGACCTGCAGCCACAGCATCCAGAGCCAGCTGCGAGCTCTCCCGCTCCTCAGCCAGGGGTTTCCACACCCACTGGCCCTGCCTGTCTCCAGCCAGAGGCTTCCGCGCCTGCCGGCTCTACAGCTGTTGCCTCGTCTGGTCCAGCCTCAGCCTCAGCTTCTGCTTCTGCTTCGCGGCCGCCCACCGGACCTGCTCAGTGGCCGCCACTGTCTTCCTCGCAGCCGCCCACCAGAACCGTCTCATCTCGACCGCCACCGCCATCCTCGTGGCCGCCCACCTGAACTGTCCCGCCCTGTTCTGGTCTTTTTCTCTTTTGGCCGTCGGGTGCCGGCCCTTGAAGGGGGGGGGGGGGGGGGGGGGGTACTGTCAGGGTTCCTGGGTCGGTGACCCAGTGTTTTCAGTTGTGTTCGTGTTCAGTTTATTTTGCCACTTCAATGTTCTCACTTTCTGCTTTTCCTTTTCAGCTCGTCTCGTGTCATTAGCCAGATTATGTTCAGCTGTGTACTCACCGGTCTCTCATTATCATCCTCATCAGTCTATGTATTTAAACTCTCTCTTCCCTTCAGCCCTTGTCGTGTCATTGTAGTACATGTGATGTTATGTTGTCGTTTCCGCCTGCGTTCAGTCAGCTAGCCATTCAGTCTTTCAGTCGGTCAGTCATCCAGCCAGCCCTTTCCTACTCCTGTTCTGTTTGTTCACTCCGTTGACAATAAAGACCAACCTTCACCTACCTGTGAGTCCATCATTTGGGTCCTCCTTCTCTCATCCACGACACTACTCCTGACAGGTGTATATTGAGGTGGAGAGTGTGGTCTATGGCTCAGGTGTAGAGTGAGGGTGGGGTGCACCACAGCAGCATGCTGGGACTGCTGAGGGTGGAGGAGGGAGTGATGATGACATCAGAGCTGCAGCACAGAGACCAGTGAACACACAGTCTGTTCATCTTTGCATAGATACAATATACAGCACAATATTGAATGACAGACACGCTGTGGGAGCTTCCACAGATACACTGGCGTCAGCATCCAGAGTCCTCCTGCTGCTCCCCCCTCAGAGCCCCGTGATCAGCACCAACACATTCAGTTAGATGACAGAGTCCAGCTGCAGCTAGAATCAGCTCCCCTCTGTGAACAACAGCACAGCGTCAGTGTTTCACACTCAGTGAAAGGAGGAAACAGCAGAAGAACACCATGTGTGCTACGTTTCCCAGGACACACTACAAACTGCACAAATACAGAGCAGCACGTGGAAGGACCTGGAGCTGCATTTACAGAGCTGCAGACAGCGTGATGTCCTGTATGGACAGGTGGAAGGAACCAAGTCCTCAGCTGGAACACTCGTGTTTGTCCACAGACAGGAAACACAGCAGGAAACTTCCTCACAGAAGTGCAGCTCATGGATAACACACTTCCTGTCAGTCAGAATGAGGCTGCAGCCAAACACAGAAAGGTGTTTTTGTCCAGATGAGCCCAGAGAAGAAACACGAGTGTTCACAGACATCAGAAGCTCAGAGAGGTGAAACATGAGGTTGGAGTCCTCGTCAGCATCCAGAAGAGCTGCTGTGAAACCCTGAGTACTCATGACAGACTCTGATGGCACAAACACATCATGATTCAAACAGAAAGACAAACATGGAGCTCCTGATCCTCCTGCATGAGAACAAGCTGACATGAGCGCTGTGTCTGAGAGTGTCTCCCTGTCACAGTGACAATAACACAGCTGCTGCTCACAGTCATTAAACTGACCTGAGGTCAGCTGTGCTCCTTACATATGAACCATGTGACCTCACATCAGTGCTGTGGATGACTGTAGTCATAGAAGAGTAGAGCTGTAGCAGGTGGTGTGAGGAGGAGGTGGTGTATTCTAGTTAACGCAGTACTGAAACACTCCAGCAGAGGGCGCTGTTAAGTCCTTATTGTAACACAGTTACTGTGTGCAGTTAGACTTCATACATAATCTGCACTTATTTCCATCAGACATGCTGTCAGTAAATGATTGGTTTCTATTGATTCTACTTCCTGTTGACTAGTTTGATGACAGTGAAACAATCACAGCTGATTGTGTGATGATGTAAACTGTCACTGTTACATTCAGTGTGTGTGACATAATGTTAGTGCAGGCTGATAACAGCCTGGTTCTGTTAGAAACACATGAACGTGTCCACAGATCAGTGTGTGTTTAACATGAGAGCTTCAGCCCTGCTGATGTGTTAAATAAAGACATGCAGGAAAACTGATGAGACTCTGAAATAACTCTTTATATTTATAATGTAACTCTGCATCAAAAGAACAACAAAGGATCCCAGACAGGTTTCTGTGAACAAAGACCATTCTGATGTTTCTGTGTTTCTAACACTTTGACATTATTAGTAAACAGACTGCAGTGAGCAGCATTTATAAAGAGCTTATATACAGTGGGGCAAAAAAGTATTTAGTCAGCCACCGATTGTGCAAGTTCCCCCACCTAAAATGATGACAGAGGTCAGTAATTTGCACCAGAGGTACACTTCAACTGTGAGAGACAGAATGTGAACAAAAAAAATCCATGAATCCACATGGTAGGATTTGTAAAGAATTTATTCGTAAATCAGGGTGGAAAATAAGTATTTGGTCAATAACAAAAATACAACTCAATACTTTGTAACATGACCTTTGTTGGCAATAACAGAGGTCAAACGTTTACTATAGGTCTTTACCAGGTTTGCACACACAGTAGCTGGTATTTTGGCCCATTCCTCCATGCAGATCTTCTCGAGAGCAGTGATGTTTTGGGGCTGTCGCCGAGCAACACGGACTTTCAACTCCCGCCACAGATTTTCTATGGGGTTGAGGTCTGGAGACTGGCTAGGCCACTCCAGGACTTTCAAATGCTTCTTACGGAGCCACTCCTTTGTTGCCCGGGCGGTGTGTTTTGGATCATTGTCATGTTGGAAGACCCAGCCTCGTTTCATCTTCAAAGTTCTCACTGATGGAAGGAGGTTTTGGCTCAAAATCTCACGATACATGGCCCCATTCATTCTGTCCTTAACACGGATCAGTCGTCCTGTCCCCTTGGCAGAAAAACAGCCCCATAGCATGATGTTTCCACCCCCATGCTTCACAGTAGGTATGGTGTTCTTGGGATGCAACTCAGTATTCTTCGTCCTCCAAACACGACGAGTTGAGTTTATACCAAAAAGTTCTACTTTGGTTTCATCTGACCACATGACATTCTCCCAATCCTCTGCTGTATCATCCATGTGCTCTCTGGCAAACTTCAGACGGGCCTGGACATGCACTGGCTTCAGCAGCGGAACACGTCTGGCACTGCGGGATTTGATTCCCTGCCGTTGTAGTGTGTTACTGATGGTGACCTTTGTTACTTTGGTCCCAGCTCTCTGCAGGTCATTCACCAGGTCCCCCCGTGTGGTTCTGGGATCTTTGCTCACCGTTCTCATGATCATTTTGACCCCACGGGATGAGATCTTGCGTGGAGCCCCAGATCGAGGGAGATTATCAGTGGTCTTGTATGTCTTCCATTTTCTGATGATTGCTCCCACAGTTGATTTTTTCACACCAAGCTGCTTGCCTATTGTAGATTCACTCTTCCCAGTCTGGTGCAGGTCTACAATACTTTTCCTGGTGTCCTTCGAAAGCTCTTTGGTCTTGGCCATGGCGGAGTTTGGAGTCTGACTGTTTGAGGCTGTGGACAGGTGTCTTTTATACAGATGATGAGTTCAAACAGGTGCCATTCATACAGGTAACGAGTGGGGGACAGAAAAGCGTCTTACAGAAGACGTTACAGGTCTGTGAGATCCAGAGATTTTCCATGTTTGAGGTGACCAAATACTTATTTTCCACCCTGATTTACGAATAAATTCTTTACAAATCCTACCATGTGGATTCATGGATTTTTTTTGTTCACATTCTGTCTCTCACAGTTGAAGTGTACCTCTGGTGCAAATTACTGACCTCTGTCATCATTTTAAGTGGGGGAACTTGCACAATCGGTGGCTGACTAAATACTTTTTTGCCCCACTGTATAAAGATATGACAGCTGTTTGACAAGTTTATCACTCTGTGTTTGGACCTGATCAGTCCAGCTGTTTACTTGAAACATGTTCATTTACCTGTTCTGTTATATTCATGTTCTTGTCTCTGTTGAAAACACATTTTAATGTCCCTCAGATTTTTCTCCCAGATGAATAAATATAAAAATGACACAAACTGACTGCAGCTACTTTTTGTCCTTTCTGTCAAAAACCTTAATGTGACTCATGAGAGACACGTTTCAGCTGTTTGTGACAGATCAGAGGCCAACAAGTCATTTATAACACTTTCCATCATTGTTTAGCACAAACACATGTTGACACAGCAGCGGGGCCACAGTGACAGTCAGAGCAAGGAGATAAAAACTCCTGTTTGACCACAGCCTAAACTCAAAAGGAGTCAAAAATGTCCGGTTGTATTTCAGACCTCAGAGGGTGAATCCAGCAAATCATGAAAAATGAGGTTTACATGTTTGTTCATGACAGTGCAGATTTCTGACATTTTGTGTAATTTAAGCTGTAACAATGTGATTGTTTTCTAACAAAAAACAGTGAAACTTAAGTTAGACTTGTGTTTGTAAATGAAGCGCCCCAAGTTGTGTAGCTTTCTGGAGTTTATACTTATTGGGCTACATATTTATTTATTATACAGGCTATACAGTACATAACATCAAAACACACATGTTTCATGTAACTAAAGTGTGTAATCATGTGGGCTACAGACAATAATTAAGTTACAGAATATATTTATATGAAAAACGTGCATACTTACTGCATTTGAATCATTTTAACCATATGTAACCACCTGCATATGTGTTTGGAAAGGAAAGTGTTGCATAAGTAAGTAGTTCTGCAACTACAAACTATAAAGATGTGCTAGTTTAACACGAGCCACGAAGCAAATGACACATGTAAGAACATAGCTGCTGCTGCAGCACCATCTACTGGTCATTTTGATAAAAGCAGCTAATCTTTTAGTATACAGTCTGCACAGCGCTACATTGTATTCGTTTTTTGTTCGGGGGCACATTTTACCTGTGCTGGATTATGGAGATATTCTACATATGAATGCTTCTGCTCCGGTTGATACTGTGTATCCTTCTCTGAGGTTCATCACTGACTGTAAATCTCAGACTCACCACTGTGAGTTCTACTCTCAGGTAGGACGGCCTGTCTATTTTATTCTATTGTATATAGTATTTTATTTTATTGCATTCCAGTGTTTTCTAATTTCTGCTACATAACTTTGTACTTTTGCTGTAACGAAACAAATTTCCCACCTGTGGGATTAATAAAGGTGTTCTTATCTATCTTATCTTGTGTTCCCTGGCTGCAGTGAAACATGCTGGTCATTATTCTCTTTATGAATGTGTACAATATAACAAATCCATTATTGCGTTAGGTTTGCTGTTCCCCATTTTTGCTTCATGTTGGTTTGCTCATGATAGTTTTTAATAGCATTGGTTAACTTCTTGCCTAATACTAACTAAATGGCAGTGTTGGGAAGGTTACTTTTAAAATGTATTCCATTACAGAATACAGAATACATGCCCCAAAATGTATTCTGTAACGTATTCCGTTACGTTACTCAATGACAGTAACGTATTCTGAATACTTTGGATTACTTAATATATTATCATGCTTTTTACAACAACGTGAATGTACTATTGCTGTGTGATTTATTACTATTACTGAAGGTCCGGGACATGTAGTAAAGGGACCTCTGACTAATGCGGCGGGGTCCCTGTCGGCTCGTAGCCGAAAAATAGCTTTACTTTGTTGTGTGGGTCAACTTTTCTTGCGACAGACAGAGAGAGGCGTTGAAAGGCTGCTCTAACGGAAGTTATTGTTTTCGGAGGAAAACAGGAACACGGTGTACAGTCGAGTCTTAATAGCTTACTTACAACTGGGCTCGTCAGGCTCTCTTCTTGGCTGCAGTGGTTATTATTATATTTACATGCTTCCAGCTCCCGTTTTTCCTCGACGACAGCTCGTACCTTTCCACTCGCCTTTTTCTCCCTCCTGGCGCTCACAGACCCATAACGTGTATGGCAGTCCATTCTCCCAGCAGCACGGACTACACTGCCCATGATGCTACATTCTTTAGAGCTATGCTTGTAGCATTCTGCCTGTTAGCTTAGCACAACAACAACAACGAAAAGGCGCTCTCTCACCCAGGAAACACACAGTCGCAAAGAGAGAGAGAGAGAGAGAGAGCGCGTCGCCCTGTAACCATGGCAACCGTAACGCTGCCGCCTGGAACAACAGAACGTAGCTGTCAAACAAAACCCAAACAGTCCTGACCCGCGACAACATGAAACAGGAAAGTACCGCAGTGTAATCCATTTATTTCAACAAAGTAACTGTATTCTGAATACCACCTTTTTAAACGGTAACTGTAACGGAATACAGTTACTCATATTTTGTATTTTAAATACGTAACGGCGGTACATGTATTCCGTTACTCCCCAACACTGCTAAATGGCGAGACTTCGTGATATTCTCTTAATCACCTAGTTTGTTTGTTTTTTAAGCTTCCACTGGTTTTCTATGGGACTGAAGTTTAGAGACTGGCTAGCCCACTCCATGCCCTTAATGTTCTCCTTCTTTAGTCACGGCTTTGTTGCCTTGGCAGTGTGTTTTCACTCAGTGGTATGCTGGAAGCCCACGACCCATCACCACCCCGTGTTCTGGCTGAAGGAAGGTTCACATTTTATGGTGCAAGACCCGTCTGGCCCTCAATGTGGTGAAGTCATCCTGTACCCTCAGTAGCTCCAAAGCATAACAGTCCATGCTTGACTGTGGTTCTAGGGGTCTTTCTGTCATACTCAGCATTTCTCTCCCTCTTAAAATATAAGATAAAATATATAAATGCCAAATAATTGTTTTGTATTATGCCACCGAAAATAAATAAATAAATGAATAAATAAATAATCCATTTCCCGTTCCAGTTCCTTTCCATAGTTGTCAGATATACGTGGATATGAAGCTGCAAAGCCCGGCGTGGGTTCAGCTTTTATTCTGAATAAAAACCTAACCGGAAGTGTCCCCAGTGGAGGCGGAACCTGGGCGGAACAAGCAGCAGGTTTTGTGGCGACTAGCTGGTTGTGACCTAACTGCTGTGATCTGGTGATACTTCAACACTGCATCTAAAGTAAGCAATAACCATCCGACCACATTCAGTTTCTTGGCTTATTAACGATTTTCCAGAAGAACGTCTGAACTGAAATTCTCGTTGTGTCGCTACGAAAGCTAATTTATCCAACTGTCACATTATGCTTTATACCAACTCACACTAATAAGATATCATGTCTGAATTATTAGCTAATGTTATGCTTCTTTCCTTCGTTTTAGTGTTCAATTTAAATGTTCATCTTTGAATAAAAGCCTGATACCTGTCTTCATAAATGCTGAACTTTGACCCATGAGCTATGCTAACTGAACACGTAGCATCAAATTTAGCAAGTTTTGGTAGAATTCGTAAATGGGTGCAGTTAACCGTGATCGTTAGCAGGTCAGGTTTTCTTCGCACGTTTTTACTGATAATATATCAACGTGACGGATGTGGAGACAAAGCTGTACTTTAATCAGGCTTCAAGTGTAAAACTTTCTGATTGAAACTGGGACCATTCTGGTAAAAATGGCATAACCGAGGCTACAAATGTGACCTAAAGGTCAGCGTCACGTTTTATATCGGCAGGAGTGACAGTAGTTGTTACACAGGACTAAACCATTAGAAGTAAAGCTGTCCGGATATTGATGTCTTTGTCACTGTCGTGGCAGTTTGACTTTGCACTTGACAGCAGAGGTTTAGCCTGAACTTCAGCTAACCAGCCAAGTCTGTGGTCATGTAAGGTGTGCAGGCATGCGCTGTTTTCACCTTTCACACAGATAACGCCTCTTTCTAACAGGCCCCAGAACCTGAATTTCACATAATGTGTGTTTGAGCTGCAAGTGACTGACACACAGTCAGCGTCACATTTTTGTTAAAGGAATTGAGTTACGCAATGTTCATAGAACGAGGTCAACGACCCTCCACCACTAACCCTGAATCCAAGCAGATCCACCTGCCGTTAGGGAACGAGTAACAGGCCCGAGCTCTGCCTTCCTGTCAGTCTTCATTTGGTTTGTATGTTGTTGACGTATTTGAAAGGTGCTTCTTTAGTCTGCATCATGTAAGTCAGGCTTTTGATCTTCTTTTAGGAAAAGATGTCGGCAACTGTGAAAAATCCTTTTGAGCACATAGTTGAGCCTCTGGACCCCAAACACCCAGAGCAGCAGTTTTTCAATCTATCCAAGCTTGGAGATCCCAGATATGGTAGGAGCACATCTACACTGAATGCTAACATGAAGCATCTCGTCGGTGCACACAACCGAGAAGTATTGACTTGCACGTGCGCTCCTTAGACCGTCTGCCGTTCTCCATCCGGGTCCTCCTGGAATCTGCCGTCAGGAACTGTGATGAGTTTCTAGTGAAGCGTTCGGATGTGGAAAGCATCCTGAACTGGAAGCAGACGCAGTTCCAGACTGTGGAGGTGCCGTTCAGGCCGGCGCGGGTCATCCTCCAGGACTTCACGTATGTCTTTTCCTCACAATTTGAGTGTCAGTGTCTTGTTTTAACTTTCACACATTTAATACGTTTAATGCACCTGGTGTGTCAGTGATGTCATCAGAGTAACGCTGGTCTGTAAGAAGAACGTTGTGTCACGAGGTGTTTGCAGGTGTTGTGAAATCCCTGTTTACATCATCTCAGGTGCAAAAAGAACCTTTGAGTGAAATAACCAGCTCAGGATTTAAGTGCAGTTTGCAGCAGCATCTGCTAAAAGCAGTCTGGACTTTAACAACAACAAAGTTATTCCCTGTGTAAGCAACAGGTTTCTACGGTAACATAGACTCCAAACACATGCTTTTGGGGTCTTATTAGTGATGTTTAAAAAGGTGACATCACATTCTGAGCGGTCCCTGATCAGCCTGTGCTGTGTCACGCAGCGGTGTTCCTGCTGTGGTCGACTTCGCTGCCATGCGTGATGCAGTGATGAAACTCGGTGGCGACCCAGAAAAGATTAATCCAGTTTGTCCCGCTGACCTCGTCATTGATCATTCCATCCAAGTGGACTTCAACAGGAAGTAAGATCTCTCGCCTTTCTCCCACCGTGTGTCAGCTCATAGGTGTTTCATTCACTGCTTCATTTCACTTGTTGTTCTTCACGCAGGTCTGACAGCCTTCAGAAAAATCAGGATCTGGAGTTTGACCGCAACAAAGAAAGATTTCAGTTTCTAAAGGTATGAAACTGTCGTGTGTCCATGTAAGTCTGATGGTTCGGTCCGTAAATATGATCTCTGGTCTTTGCAGTGGGGCTCCAAAGCCTTCAGAAACATGCGAATTATTCCTCCTGGTTCAGGAATCGTTCACCAGGTCAACCTGGAGTACTTGGCCCGCGTGGTGTTTAACCAGGATGGGCTCTTGTATCCGGACAGTCTGGTGGGCACCGACTCTCACACCACCATGATCGATGGTCTGGGCGTCCTGGGCTGGGGTAAGACGTTGAATATTTAGGAGCAGCTGTTTGTCTCACTCTCTTTTACAGCAGTTATGCTGCTGTAGGCTGCTGCTGGTCCCAGTATGAATGCAGCTTCTCTGTTCCATCATTAACTAGATTCTCTCATAGTTTGTTTTTGCCGTGTTTATTGTTTGATTTCTTTTGCTCTGTGCAGGATCCTCACCTCATGAAATACACACTACTAGTCAGAGGTTTTAGAATGCACACATTTTTCCATTGAAAATGATTAATGTCTCGTTGCACTCTGAAATCAAAGCACAGCACAAAGTAATTGGAGTCAGTTTTAGACCCAAACATATTCTAACCTTTGACTCGTCAGTCGCCTCCTTTGGCAGATGTAGCAGCTGAACGCAGTCGTGGCTTCTGTCTACAACAGAAATCAAATCTTCTCCCACATCTGGAGCAGAAGTTCCATAAATGTGGACCTTTGTAGCTGCTTTGCTTTCAGTTCAAACCAGCTCGATGGGCTTTCAGTCTGGAGGCTGTGCTGGACACTCGTTCTGGCGCAGCTTGGACTGATGTGTGGGTCGTTATCCTGCTGTAGGATGAAGCCCTGACGGAGCGCAGGGTGCTGCATGGTGCTGCAGAACGCTGTGGTAGCTGTTTTGGTTCAGTCAGCAACCCTGGATCCAGCAAACAGCCCCAGACCATCACACTTCCTCCTCCATGTTGATGCCACACACTGTGGAACTTTGTCCTATTCTGACGTCTGGCTTTCTTTCTGCAGCTCGTCCTGTCAAACAGTAGAAACTGAGACTTTCTTACTACGACCACTATGAAGCTGCTTGAAGCTGTTGTCCTGTGAGCCGCCGTCACACAGCTGTTAACTCTCAGAAACTTGACTCAGTCGTGTCTTTGGCTCTGCAGACCTCTGCCTGTCACAGGTTGTTTCTCAGTGCATTTGATGCTGAAGGAAACTGGACTCACTGACACCTCCACTCTGTCTGCATCTCTCTGCAGCACAGACCTGCATCTAGAAGTGTTGTGATGGTCCGTCTCTCATCACTCTGTCTGTTCAGCTGATGCTGACGAGGGTTTGTGCCACAGTGTGTCCAGCACTGCTTCATGCAGACGGGGGGCTGGAGGTCACACCTGTAGGAGCAGCAGCAGCGTCTGCACTGTTAGCCCATGTTGTTGCCTTTTTGTATCATTGTGAATGTGCATTATGTTGTTTAACCTCTGACAGTTCAACACTTTGTTAACATAATTAGTAGTAATAGTGTTGTTTTTAGTTATGCATCCACACATAAGTGCAGATTGTTTGATTTGCAGTAAGATCACTCAGAAACATTTGCATTAGTTGCTTGTAATGGTGTGAAAGTGAAAAATCAGGTGTGAGCTTGGTGTCCTAAATAAAAGTTGACCTTGCCCCTTCAGGTGTGGGTGGGATTGAAGCAGAAGCTGTTATGTTGGGTCAGCCAATCAGCATGGTGCTCCCCGAGGTGGTGGGCTACAAGGTGCACGGCGCTGCAGATAAGTTCATCACGTCCACCGACATCGTCCTGACTGTTACCAAGGTAGGAGGGCGTTTGATGCAGCTGTTCCAACAGCAGTCAGCGCTCTGACGTCACAGCTGTGCTTTCTGCATGCGCCCGCAGCACCTCCGTCAGGTGGGCGTGGTAGGAAAATTCGTGGAGTTCTTCGGCCCAGGTGTGGCTCAGCTGTCGATCGCTGACAGAGCCACCATTGCCAACATGTGTCCAGAGTACGGCGCCACGGCAGCCTTCTTCCCCGTGGACGATGTCAGCCTTCAGTATCTGGAACAAACCGGTGAGCTGGTGGCGTTTGACGTCAGCACAAAGGTTGCATTCATTCATTGCAGGCGATTCTTTTTGTTTATGCGACTCGTTTGTCTAAAATCAGGACGGGAACCAGAGAAGTTAGCATACATTACCAAGTACCTGAAGGCGGTGGCCATCTTCAGAGACTACAATGATGTTTCCCAGGATCCAGAGTTCACTCAGGTCAGCCTCTGACTTCCTTTATGTTTGTGCACATGTTTGCTGAACCCACAAAACACTCCATGTGTTCATGAGGAAGTCTATTTTCAGGGATCACAGGTCATTGTCTGTTTTGTCTTTTATAGATTTTAATGAAAATTGTGACATGATGCAAATGTAATAAGAATAAAGCTGGATGTGTCTGTCTTCCTCAGGTTGTAGAGCTGGATCTGAGCACGGTGGTTCCCTGCTGCAGTGGTCCCAAAAGACCTCAGGACAGAGTTCCCGTGTCTGACATGAAGAAAGATTTTGAAGTTTGTCTGGAAGCAAAGGTGCGTTCCTACACATTTACAGGTGGAGGCTGCTGACACTCAGCATTAGCTCTGGTCAGTATCACTGCTTGTAGCATGAGGTGATACCTGCCTCTAGCACAGGTGCACAGGTGTCTAGCTGCTGTAGGGGGGCTCATTAGTGCAGGCCGTTCACTTCAGTCTTATCAGGAGTCACTCGTGTGCTGGTACAGGCTTGTTGCTAACCGACACGTCTGTCACATAAGATGCTCTGAAATCGTTCTTTTCTATAATTCTCGCCTCAGCAAGGCTTCAAGGGCTTCCAGGTGGCTCCGCAGCGCCACAACGCTACAGCCCCCTTCCAGTTCAACGGAAAGGAGTACGCGCTGAGTCACGGCTCGGTGGTTATCGCTGCCATCACGAGCTGCACCAACACTAGCAACCCATCCGTCATGCTGGGAGCAGGTGGGTGTGCTGCGCTTCACTGTCACACAGTTTTCTGACACAGTGACTGAATGAGAGTCTCTCGTATCTCAGGACTCCTGGCAAAGAAAGCAGTCGAGTGTGGTTTGAGTGTGAAGCCGTACATAAAAACCAGCCTGTCCCCTGGCAGCGGAGTGGTGACCTACTACCTGAGAGAGAGCGGCGTCATGGACTACCTGTCTCAGCTCGGGTAAGCTGCTTGTTGTTGAAACGATCCCACGTTTGTGTTGACTGACTGTTATTTCACTCACACCTCTCACCTGCTAGAGACCTGGTAGGATCCAGTGTAACCAGTGTTTAAAAGCAGGACATCAGCACAGTGATCAGTGAACGTTTCAATGATTGTTTTTAATGTTGTTTACGTTCAGAAGACTTGAGGTGTTTTAACAACACAGAGTTAGGGTTAGAGTTATTTCTGAGCGCTCAGCATCACTGCGTTAATGTCTCGTCATAACTGCTGTTTGATTCTGAAGCGCCCCTGTGTGCTGCACGTTTGTGGCGCCCCTGTGTGCTGCACGTTTGTGGCGCCCCTGTGTGTTGCACGTTTGTGGCGCCCCTGTGTGTTGCACGTTTGTGGCGCCCCCGTGTGGCGCCCCTGTGTGCTGCACGTTTGTGGCGCCCCCGTGTGCTGCACGTTTGTGGCGCCCCCGTGTGCTGCACGTTTGTGGCGCCCCTGTGTGCTGCACGTTTGTGGCGCCCCTGTGTGCTGCACGTTTGTGGCGCCCCTGTGTGCTGCACGTTTGTGGCGCCCCTGTGTGTTGCACGTTTGTGGCGCCCCTAGAACTGGTACTCCTGTGTTTACATCTGAGGAAGTGACAGAGTGACAGAGTGTGTGACGTGCAGATGTCTAATAATCCCTTTGTGTCTTCTGCCAGCTTTGAGGTTGTTGGCTATGGTTGCATGACGTGTATAGGCAACAGTGGGCCGCTCCCAGAGCCGGTGGTGGAGGCCATAACCCAGGTACTAACGGCTTACATCGGAGGCTCCTCCTCCTTCCTCCTGTGACGTTTATTCATTCCTAACACACTCTTTGTTGACTTGAAGCAGCTCCGTGTTCAGTCACCATGAGCCTTCTGTGTGTCATGTGACTGAGGTGTTTTTGTGCCTCAGGGGGATCTGATCGCTGCAGGCGTCCTTTCAGGCAACAGAAACTTTGAAGGACGAGTGCATCCCAACACCAGAGCCAACTACCTGGCTTCCCCACCGCTCGTCATCGCCTATGCACTGGCTGGCACAGTGAGAATAGACTTTGACAATGAGCCCATTGGTAAGTCACTGATTGAAACAGGTTTGAGTTGGATCTCCAAGCTTTCACTTACTAACCCAAAACATTTGAGATACTAAGCTGAAGCCTTTTAGTTATAGATGGCTGGTGGAAACAGGTCCAGGTCTAAATAAATAGGAGTGATATTTGAAAGAAAGAGACGAGACAACCTGCGCTCTGGGTTTAAACCTGCAGCTCACTTCCAGCAGCTCTAAGTGTGTTGATGAGCTTTAAGCTGAAGCGTCTGTATATGGTTTAGGTTATTATCACAATCAGCTGAAAAGACGTTTGACTGCTGTCCTCTTTCTTTCTCTATCCCCTGTAGGGATGAGCTCTGAAGGCAAAGACGTTTTCCTCAGGGACATCTGGCCCACTCGAGAGGAAATCCAGGCTGTGGAGAGAATGTTCGTCATCCCATCCATGTTCAAAGAGGTTTATGAGAAGATCGAGGTAGTGTGATCTTACGTTTGTTGGGGAGATCGTGCACTGCTGATATGTCTCGTTGACAGAAAGCCTCGTGCTGTGTTTGTGGTTTCGCTGCAGCACGTGAATGAACGCTGGAACTCGCTGGCTGCTCCCTCTGATAAACTCTACACCTGGGACCCCAAATCAACCTACATCAAGTCTCCGCCCTTCTTTGATGGTTTGGTAAGTACATGCCGTACACGAATGTTCGTCTGCAGACTTATTCAAAGGTTATGTTTTGCCTTCATTGAGAAGAAGAGTGGACTTGCCTCCATAAAGCAATTGGCCCCACTAGTGTAAGGTGTAGCTTACAGTGCCTGGAGGTGACTGTGGTGGTGAACTGTGCTCCACCACAGCTCCACAGTCTGTCACAAGGAGGCTGTCGTGTTATTGGTTGGGCCTCCCTGCAGTAGGACACGCCCGGTTCCAACACCTGACCCAGGTGACCTTAGCCAGAGAGGTGGGCCTACTCTAAAGCCCTTCCGAATGACCTCCGCCCCCTGTCTGGAGCCCATCCACCTTTCAGAGAAAGCTCATTTCCACCATTAACAATTGATTTGTGCCGTTTCTCACTAACGACGCCATCTGGTGGAAGACGGGTGCATAACATTTATGACACAGTAATGTCCCGGCTTCAGTTAAAACAAAGTGACAGCTCGTTGACTAGTCTTGCACATCATTTAGTTAAGACATTTTGAGCCGTGTGGTTTGGCGAGCGTGTCCCCGCTGCACACAGGAAACCCTGTTGTCTGACCTGACGTGTCTTGACTGTGTTGTATTAACTCAGACCAGGAAGCTGCAGCCTCCTGCCTCCATCACAGATGCCTGTGTGCTTCTGAACTTGGGAGACTCGGTCACAACCGACCACATTTCACCTGCGGGGAACATCGCCAGGAACAGCCCCGCAGCACGCTACCTGACCAGCAGGGGGTGAGTCAGCGCACACGTGTTACTGAATAATAATGGTACTTAGCCCACGTCACAGACAGTTTTCATATGACTTCATCTCTTGATGAAAAACACTTGTCGGTGTGAAGCCATCAACATTTTCTGCTGCTGCTCTTTTGGCAGTTTGAACTCCCGAGACTACAACTCGTACGGCTCTCGGCGAGGTAACGACGCCGTTATGGCCAGAGGGACGTTTGCCAACATCCGTCTCTTCAATAAGTTTCTCAACAAGCAGGCGCCACAAACCATCCACCTGCCGACAGGAGAAACGGTAGGAGCTCGTTACCACTGAGCTACAGGAAGCCTCACGCTGCATCGTTGTGCAGCACTTGTTTATAAGAAGAAGGGGCACGGCTGTGTCAGCTCAGACTGAACCCACATGCTGAAATATCAGAGCCAGCACAGTCAGGGCTGCATGCTGCCCTCTGGTGGACAAACTATGCAACTTCAACTTCTCAACAGAAGTCAGACACAAGCTGTTTAAACTGTGATGTTAAATTACATTTAATTTATGCCTCGAGCACATTTTCTTTATTTAAATTACAAACCAGCTAATATTATTATAGCTATATATACATGACCGTCAGTGCATCTAAAGGAGTGTGGAGAGCAGATCATAAATGTAAGGTTTTCTGATGATCTTGAGTCAATGTTGTGATATTAATAAACTGAAGGAGAGCCTGCGGACACTCTTGTTTACGAGTTTTGAGGTTGCATAGTTTGTCCACCAGAGGGCAGCATGTACCTAACAGTACCTACCTAACCCTAACAGTAACCTGCAGCTGTTTCAGGAACACCACCAACACCCAGCTGATAATAACTGCACATAGCAAATGTTAGACACATCTATATGTTTCCCATATTTATATCAACGGTTATGCCTGAAAGAGAAAAATCAGAGCTTTGTGTCGTGACTCTTTATCTCGATAATAAGTGAGCTATGAGGAAGTGTGCGTTCTGGTTCTTGGTTGACATCAGGAACTACAAGCTGCATGTAGATTCATTAAACACTGTTACAGTAGCTCTAACGGTGCTCTTAGGTTTGTTCTTGAAAATGAAGTTGTGAAATAAAATGCAGCAGTAATCTAAAGTAGGGCAGGGTTCAGACCTCACAGGGTTAATTATCACTGTTGTGTAAAAGCATCAGTGTAGACCATGTCAGATGTGTGGCATTGCTGACCATGGTAACAGATGCAGTGCTGTTGCCAGGCGTATCTTATGATTGGAGCATCTGTGTTCTTGTTTCAGCTGGATGTGTTCGATGCTGCAGACAGGTACCAGCAGTCCAGAATCCCTTTGCTCGTTCTCGCAGGGAAGGAGTACGGCTCTGGGAGCTCCAGGGACTGGGCTGCAAAGGGCCCCTTTCTGCTGGTAAACTCAAACTACTTTGTTTGTATGCTCACATAGTTGTTTGCAGGTCTCAGGTGTTTTTTGTGTTTGCAGGGGATCAAGGCTGTCCTGGCAGAGAGCTATGAGCGGATCCACCGCAGTAACCTGGTGGGGATGGGAGTGATTCCTCTGGAGTATCTACCAGGAGACACGGCCGACAGCCTGGGTCTGACCGGCAGAGAGCGCTACACCGTGGTCATCCCTGAGCTGCTCACACCCAGGATGGTCGTAGACATCAAGGTACGGACAGACAGTACGCTGCTGCAGGCGTGTTGGGATGTGACGCTGACCTGCTCTCTCCCTGCTCCCACAGCTCGACACGGGGAAAACATTCCAAGTGCGCCTGAGATTTGACACGGATGTGGAGCTGGCATATTTCCGGCATGGAGGCATCCTCAACTACATGATCCGCAAGATGTCTGAGTCCTAACTGATGTGTCACTGTGGGCTACACAGCATAACTGTAGTGTGTGTGATTCTGGTTTTACTACTGGTGCCAGCAGCTGTGTTTGAATGGCAAAGCAGACTGGTGATGATGATGAGTATTTATTAACCGTACTAAAGATAAGATGAAGCTTGATTCAAACATGGGAAACAGCATCCGCCTCAGTCCAGGGCTCAGCCTCAGCAGCTTTACTGCTTTTATTGTGCACATGAAGGTGACCCGTTCAGTCAGGTTTGCCTGGCCCACCGTCCTGTAACCATCCTGCTTTATGAACCATCAGCTGTGTACATGTCACAGACAGACGTGGCTCTCTGCTGTTGGTCCTTAAAGCAAAGACGTCCCCCTGTGCCATAAGACCAAGTGCTTCTTCATTTTAAGACTTCTTGTTGTTGACCTCGTGGACCACAGTTAGTATCACACACATGTCAGCAGCAGCCAGACCTGCACCTAGGGCTGTTCGATGTGACCATGTATGTGACCATGTATATGACGATGTAAAAACGTCTGTCGATTCCTATCACGCTATCGTTTGTTTCGTGGTGTCGGAAAATAAACTGTTTACTGCAATATTTGTTCATGGTTTTGATGTCACTGTAGTATTAATTTCTTAAGTTCTCTCTTTCTCTTATATATAATATAACCACACTACAGACGGACAAGCGCCTGTTTTTACATGTTGTTGTTAGCAACAACGACGGTAACACCATCACGTGGCTCCGCTGTCCGCTTGTTGGTTTTCCACGTAAGCCTTTCACAATAAAGCTTAAGATCCTGTTGAGACTTTTCAAAATAAACTGAATCACGTGAAAGATGCAGAGTATTTACGGAGGAGAAGCAAAAAAGAGTCGTCAGGTGCTAAAAATAAACCTCAGCCTGAAACTTTGAGAGAAAACTGCGTCCGTTACAACTGATGTCTAAAAATGTATCATTTCATGCATCGGTTGAAACACTCGACTCCAGCTACAGGACGCCCAGCTGGAAAAACTAAACGCCAGTCGAGCTGCACGAGATTCACAGGAAATATCACATGTTTGTGATTTATATCGTTGCCAGGACGATAAATGTCTTATATCGGGATATGAGATTGTGGTCATATCGCGCAGCCCTACGTGCACCGATGACAGCATAAATATGGTGACAATGAAAACAACCTCGTTAGGTGATGTAGTCGTTCAGCAGGCAGTTTTAAATGGACAAAGCTGCTCTCAGACTCACAGCCAGTGTCTTAACTGGAAACTGAACGTTTCCTGCTGGGATTAAAACCTTCAGGCTTTGTCTGCGTGAATCCTTTCTTCACACATGTTGCTGTTGTCCTGCTTTTCATGGTTCTGAGAATCACAGTTTTTGTAGCTCTCACATGTCCGATGAAGTCTCAGAAATAAAAGCTGGTTTCTGGCTCCGCTGTCCTGTCGTCTTTATACTTTTCATCATGTTCACTTGTGTAGCTTACATTAGTGTGCACCCTTTGTTGGTTCTCAGACGGAGCCTTAAGAGTCACTGGACGGCCTTCAGCTGCATAAACAGGCTGCCAGCTGACTGAAGGGAAAAGTAGGTCTGAAACGGCTTCAAATATCTTTCTGACAGGAAGTGAGAGCTTTGTGGTTCGCTGGGTTCCTCTGACGTGCCTCACGATCTGCTCCTTTCTGACACTAGAGGGTGAACAGAGCTGCAGAACAGGAAGTTTACTGGCAGACGAAGCTTCCTGCTTCTCAGAAAGGCACAGGCGGCAGCATGAAAGCAGCTCTCCATTGTTTAAAGTTCTGCTTTCACACAGCACTGATTTCTGGAACACCAACAAACAAGGCAAAGATGCACACGCTTCCTGTCTGCCAGCAGTTTTCTCCAGCACCTCCTCTAAGCCACGATCCCATCCCTGAGGTCTACCTGATGCAAAAGCCAGGTGACCAGAGGGCCTGAAGCACCTCAACCAAAGCAGCTCGCTCCTCTCAGTGTGCAGCAGCAGGTTTACTCCCAGTTACTCCCAGTGTGCAGAGAGAAAAAGCCCAGACACGTGGAAACAGATTTCAGCTTGTACTGGTTCAGGACCACAGGTGAGGACGGCACAAAGAGCAGCTAGCAAACTCAGCTCCCTCCTCTCCATGCTGTGCGTGTGTTGCTTCCACAGCCACCAGCAGACAGCTGCTGTGGGTTATGAGCTCACCTGGAGAAAGAAGTGGAGCTTCCCCTCTGTGGAATACCACCTACTGGATCTAGAGATCCACCAGTACGCCTGGCAGACTGACACCAGAGGCCAGTGCCTGCTTCAGGTCTCAGCAGTCCTCAGCAGTGAGCCAGCCAGGCTGACCCAGAGGCGTCTGTGAGATTGTTTAGAGCACAGAAACATTCAGGGAGCTGCTGAGACTTGCATGCATGAGACTGGGGCTGTGTGGGTGGGGACGAGCTGATCAGCCCCAGCCAGGTGGGAGAAAAGAAGTGTGGAGAGTTTAGTGACATTACTCAAGTAAAAGCTGTGCTACATTTCCACAGAGTCCTGCAGAGCAGGTCCAGACTGAACACAGCAGAGGAAGCCTTTCTGTCTCCCACACAAACAGCAAAACCACAGTTCACACACAACAGCTGCTTCCTTCTGGGTCCACTCAGCACCCTCCACTGGTCCCCACTCTCCGACATGTTTCAGAGTCCTGCACAGCGACCAGCTCCTCCCACCACCTGTCATCATCCTGGGATACTCTCTCTCTTCTGCTTCTGTTTGGTACTCAGACAGCAAAGCGTTTCCCTGCTGGGTGCTTCCCTCACTGCATGATCGAGGACAAGAAGCTTAAAACATTGCACGTCATGTAACTGACAGTGGCGATGGATGAAGCTGCAGCTGTGTTCAGACTCGTGATTATCTTACCAGACAAAATAAATCCAGCACAGTCTGATTATTTCACACTGTTTCACCGACCTGCTGCTTTTCAGGGATCACTGTGTCAGTTTCATGTGAAAATAACAGAGAGCGCATCGTCCTGTATGAAAGCTCAATAACCAAACGTGATAGGGTCGTGTTTTCCCTTCAGCCTATCAGCGGTGAATACCACACTGCCCCTCCCCAGTTCAGACCACGAAGCTTATCTCAGCTCACAGCTGTCAGAACTGAATGAGTAGATGAAACAAACAAACCCTCTTTGTTGTGAAAGTACGGACATTTGCAAACGATGTTCCACCTGATATTTGAATAGTCTGACTTCAGCTTCTCATGTTGTTAAAGTTCCTCCCTTAAAACTGGACTTTGCACAGGTTTGAAGCCCACACACTGAGCCCATATGAAATGTTTTGCATACTTGTAGTAATTTGCATCACCAATTGAAGAAGCTCATCAATCTATATGTAAGATATCAAGCCTGAAGAGGTTGCATACATGTAAAAACTGTATGTACCCATACAGCCTTTGCCATGACACTCATCATCAGCTATCAAAACAAGCTGACTGGAGTCCACCGGCTGATAGGACATGTGTTGACAGTGCATGTTGGAGCACTAAGCCATGAAGTCCAAGGACTTCTGAGACAGGACTGTATTTAGGCACAGATCTGGGAAAGGGTATCGAAGCCATCCTCCAGAAATTGAAGCAGTTTGGAACAACCAGAACTCTTAGAAAGGAACTCAAGGTGACCACGAAGCCAATGTTCACCCTGACAAAGCTCCATCACCGCTCCTTGGAGAAAGACAGGAGCCACGCCTCAGTTAAAAGCACAGGAGTCTGATCAGAACCTGGTCTGATGCCAAACGTCATGTCAGGAAGAAATCAGGCAGCGGTCATCACCTGGCATGAAGCATGGTGGCAGCAGCGTTTGCGTGCTGCGGAAACGTTTTTCAGCAACAACCAACCGAAAGACGTGTCGGGGTGCCGAGACTTGAGCTGGACTGATCATGAAGTGGATCTGACGTTCAGAGAGCTGCTGTGGGGCTGTTTGCAAACAGGCTCTTGCTGTTCGCTCGTTCCTCTAACTCCCTCACTCGCGCTTTTTCCTTTTGCTTTGGTAAATCCTCGTAAAACAGATAAAACCATTAAAGAAGTCAGATTATAAAACAAATCTCTTTGCCTGCATCTGATGCTGTGACAGTTATTTCTCACTCTTCATTTCGGTCGCAGCAGATGGCCCCGCCCCTCCCTGAGCCTGTTTTTGCCGGAGGTTTCTTCCTGTTAAAAGGGAGTTTTTCCTTCCCACTGTCGCCAAAGTGCTGCTCATAGGGGCTCATATGATTGTTGGGTTTTTCTCTGTATGTATCATTGTAGGGTCTACCTTACAATATAAAGCACCTTGAGGCGACTGTTGTTGTGATTTGGCGCTGTGTAAATAAAGCTGAATTGAATTCATTTACATTAGCCTTTGCCTCCATCACTCTCCCCTTTGCTTTCACCACCTTCTTGACTGTTTAAAGGCTCCCTGATTTAGCAGCAGCTCTGCTTGAGGATGATCTCCACTCTGATGTTCATGTCTTTCCTGCAGCTGTGGATGTTAAAGTCAAATGAGACAAAGTGATGCAGTGGGGTAGAAGTGGAAAAGCCAGCTGTGCGTGCAGGTACGTGCACGTGGCAGAGCGTAGGGTCCTGCAGACCTACAGCACACACAGCATGCAGCAGGCTGAGAGGAGGAAGTGCTAGACTTGCAAATCAGGGCAGGACAGGGAACTTCTTTGAAAACATTTGAATTATTCAAACCTCTGAGATCCCCTGACTTAGCGAGTCTAAACACCTATAGACATGTTTGCAGCTGTGTGGGGCCAGGAACCAGGACTGTGTGCGATGGCTGAAACTGAACACGTCACACTTTCATTTGCTTTCGTCTGTCAGTTAGAAGATTAATAACAAATCCATCCGTTCAAAGGTTAAAAATGCACCTGCTAGCATCTGCATGGACACAGATAAGGGTGCAGTTAATATGTTTGATCTCACTTCTTTAATCCAAACGACGCAAAAGAAAAGCTGGGAAACAACGGAGGAGCTCAGCTGCACACGTTAACGCCACGACACAGGAAGCAGCAGCAGGACTTCCCAGTGTTTGTTACGTCAGCTTCACTGTTTGCAGTTTCAAAACGACGCTTGAAGTGAAAAACAAACTTTCTGTTCTGCACATGAACCAAACATTATTTTGTGATGTCTGCTTTGTGTTCAGTTGCTGCCCACAGCCCACATGACTGTTCTTCAGCCTGCTGTGTTCAGCTTGTCGTCGCACGCTGTTGTCACTTTGTAGAGGCTGGTCTCTGACCCACACCAGCTTACAGGAAGTGTTTGTGTTGCACTCATTACAACGAAACCAGCAGTGCTGTTTGTGCAGCTGAAGCTAAGGACAGCATTCAAGTGGCATTGATTATGAAAGCAGTAAAGAAAATAAAGACCCACAATGACAGAAGTTCTCTGTGTAATTTATTGAAAACTCAAAGATACACTATTTGATTAGGATTTGTACACTGAGTGCTAGAATTACCATCCTGAAGTCATTCATAATTAAATGCATGTGTAAATAATCTATTAGAGTTTTCTTCGCCCTGAGTACTTCACTAGGTAAGATGAGTAGTCAGTGAGTCTAACATCCTCATACTGAACACAGCTTAACAGATTCCAGACTCAACCGGACACGATCGGTTCCAGCGATGGTTTTTCTCAGCAACACAACGATTCGAATGCTGAATTGAGGTAAACACATTGCTTCAACACAGACGAGTCTCTCAGGCCGTTCATCAGACAGCAATACTTTAACCTGAAATGAAATATCACAGCACCACAGACCCTCAAAGGAGCCACGCGAGGAGCCTGAAGAAAGTGCAGCATGATTTCAACCTCTATGTTCCCTCCGTACATATTCCAGTGTCACGTGTAATAAACAACTCTGATCCATGAGAATTAATTTCTGGTGTGCAAGTATAAGCAGGTATATGTGCAGATTTTAGTACATGATCACAACGTCACCACGTGAGATTAACAAACAGGTCAAAGAGAAAAAAACAAACCCGGCGGGGTGGAGGACCGGACCACACCGATGTCTCGCTTCTTTTTGTGGAAGACATGAAACTAAATGATCAGAAGAATATTTCTGTTTAACTAAAATCATCATCATCATTATTACACACTTACGTTTGTGTTCAGCAGTACAGATTTGGGGACATTAGTCACTGTATGGTAAAATCTGGCTCTTATGCAGCTTTTCTAATCTGCTCAAGCACTTTATACAGCAGGTCTCTTTCACCCGTAGATTCATACGAGCATCTTTTCTACATCTTTCACACTCAAACACATCTGCAGCGACTGGTGCTTCGAGTGTCTCGCCCAGTATACTTTGACATCCAGCAATGAAGCCACCAAGCTGACCTGCTCCACCTCCATGTTCGAGTTCTCAGCATATGAGAGGTTATATGTCCACTTCATCCACTACTAATGCTTCTCTGGACAACCCACATCTAAATAACACGATGTACATGGATGGTGTCTAAACCAAACCCTACAGGGTCCAAGTCTCACGGCTGAGGAGGTGTGATCAAGCAACGCCACAAAGCTTAACTTTGCTCAATCAAGACTTGGTGGTAAAGTTAACATTTAACTCGATCGTACAGCCTCAGGCTGTTCATGTTGGACTCACTGAATGTCGCTGGTTTCAGCCTGTATTTAAAAAATGGACACACTGAGCGTATGGCTGACGATAACACACGTGGTCATATCAGCTCGTAGGAACTGAAATTGTGATGTTAGCTCAACACTTTTCAAACTATGGCTTTGACTCTGAAGGCTGCTCAGCACATGAAGGGTCTCGGACACAGAGCCCACTGCTGCAGTCACTGTGCTCACGCTAACAAAGCAAACCTTTAAAGTGGAACAGTGCTCTGCAGACTTTGCTCTCATCATAAAGATATAAAGTATGCAGTGAGCAGCAGAGCCTAAGGGGAAAACCACACAAACAGCAGAAACAGTCACACAAACACATTTCACCTGTCAAAAACTGCGGTGTCAGAAGGACACGGTTATTTGCTTTGAAGTGTTGTGTCCTTACAGAAAGTTAAGCATGGCTTCTTAATGACGGGGCAAGTATGAGCGGCCCCTGAAAGTGCTTCACTGTAAGACTGAGAAGAGCTCTCAGCTATTTCTGTCGTCGTGTGCAACGCACACTTCCTGCTGCAAGGGTCACTTGCAAAACAGACAGGAAATGAGATTCGTGTGCGAATGTTTGTGCAAGTAAGAGGAAGAAAAGGTATGTTATCAAAGGAATCATTGGACATGAAACAATGGGCTCGGCACAGGCCGCAGCAACACACCGTTTTAGCTCGAAATAACAAACGGAGGAGGAAGAACAAAAAGGACCTAACAGCAGACAGCTCATCAGCAAATGTTCTTAATGGTCCCACTAACGTCTAACATGTTAACCAGTCGTAAAGTGGAACATTAGTTCTCCTGGGCAGCAACCATAATTGCAGAGCCCTGAGAGGTAGTTGTTGTCCCAGCGCTCAGACGTCCTGTTAGGAGGTGCTGCAGCAGCTCTGGGGAAAGAACTGGCAAAGATATGCACTCAACCACACGTGTGAGCTCTACATATAATCCTTATAATCCAAAGGGGGCGGGAACATACGGCGGGTCTAATGATGGCGGTGACTTCTCCGTGATCAGTGACATTTCAGGTGCTTCTTGGGGTGCTCCTTTTCCAGCTGTTCTCTCTGGGATCCATAGATACAGTTGGCCCGCCAGGAGAACCATACGATGATGGAGACAATGGTGGTCTGGAGGAGGAGCATCACTCCGTAGGTGGACGCAACGGTGGGTCCAGGTAGGTGGGAGAGGGAGGTGGGGGGCAGCAGCAACGCTGGGCTCAGCAAGATGGCCTTAATCTCAGCCTTGATCATGTGAAGTTCATCCAGGATGGACAAAAACGTGCAACAGTGGAACCACTGGTGGCTGTGCCCCCAGATGTCAAAGCGTCCTGGCGCAAGGCGTTCGGGGAACTTGCTAATGTTGAAGATGGCTGACACCAGCAACCAGAGGCAGTGGCGATAGAAGAAGCGGGCCATGGGGGTGGAAGCGGTGAAGGAGGAGGAGGAGGTGGAGTAAGGCGATCGGGTGAGGAGGCGGTAGAAGATTGGTGTGGAGGAGATGAGAAACGGAAGGAGAAAAACCAGCGTCCGGATGATATATCGATGCTGCCTCCACCTCTGCCGAGTATTGCAGCAGGATAAAACACAGATGATTGCTACAACACATGCACACGGGATGTAGTAGGTCTCAAAGAACACGTTGCACTCTGGGATTGCATAGGCTGAGGGTGCAGCCTCACGGTTCAACTCCACCCGGGAGCTGCTCCCTGTCTCTGCTATTCCTGCCTGAGGGTGGATGTAGTAGTAGTATGCCAACGATGAGCCGACCGTGTACGCACTGATGGTGCCGTAATCCACGAAGAAGCAAACCTCTCGTACCACAAGAGACATTGAGTTAAGCAGGTGAGCCATGCTGCTGGCCATCAGTAAACAGGACACCCCAATAAAGTAATTCCACAGCGGATAGAAGAAAGGCTCACCGCTATCAGGCGCACCTTCCCAACCAAAAACCTCCACAAAGTAGTAGAAAAAGATGAAAACAGGAAGAAAGTGCGTCCAGAAATTGCCCGTTTCATTGGTAGGCCTGAACGCTGACAGTAAGCAGTCCCACAGGCTGTAGTTTGGGAAGCGGTAGCCCGTCAGGATAAAGTTTTCTATGACTCGAGGCGGCACGTCCGTATGCCTCAGGAGAGGCAATGGCTGACCGCAGTTCAGAAGCATAGTTAGAGTTTATTTATGCTGCCGATGGACAAAAACCTCCGCTGGGATCTCTGTTTGCATAAGTTCTTCACTTTTATTGCTTGGCTGTTGACTTTATTGCTGATCACATCGTGGTTTGCGATTCAATCCGTTGCTTCTGGGTGGATAAGGCATCTACAGACGGGCCCAGCTCTAAAAGACCATTCAGCACCCTCTGTGCACCTCCAGGCCTCGTGAGCTGCACACTAATCCAGTGAGCAGCTACTACAAAGCCCAGGAGTGAACCAAGAGCAAAGAAGAGTTATGCAATATCCAAAAAGCTTAGGCCACTGGTTAATTTTTCATTTTGGTTTCCAAGGTCAGCAGAAACATCCAGCATGCAAAGTCCATCTGCCTGTTGGTCGTTCCTTCTTTTGCATAGTGGATCACACACACACACACACACACACACACCTGTCTTGTGATGCTTAGTTCTGCAGCAGCGAATAAAATGGAGCTCAGTTATTACTGTGTTACAAGGTGGAACAGCGCGTCAGTGAAGGAGTCCGTACAGCTGGTGTCCTGGAGACTCCGTGGCATGTAGGCCGTGTTGTTCATCAGCACTGTCCTGTTTGCTGCAGCGAGTCTCCACGGCCCGGCTTCTATTCATTCAGCTGCCGGTGTGTTGCAGTGCGCTGCGGGCACGAAGAAATCCTTCAGGACTGACACGAGCCGGCGTTCAGTCCTTCGACGCAAGGTCACGTTTAAAAATAGCATTTTAGAGCCGAGAGCGCGCCTTCATATGTTCCACGCGTAAAGGGTCGATGAGGCAGGAGAGCGCGATGCCCGAGGAGGGCGACGGCAGCCGGCGTTTCTGCGAAACACCGAGCGGAACGGCGCTTTGACAGGCACCTGCGTCAAGTTACGCGCAGTCACAGCGAGTTTCCGGTCAGCGCTTTCAAACGGGAACACCGAGGCTGTGACGTAACACTTCTAAGAGGTCATTGTGTCCACCATTTGAACCGCCGCCGCACTGCCAAAGCGCAGTCTCTAACTACAACACAAGGCAGCACCAAATACAGGACGTGTGAGGTGAAACTGTTATTTGAGCCGAGGTTCATTATTATTCATTATAAGGAACAACTGAGCAGCTGCACTGGGTGCAGAGGGCAGCAGAGCAGAGCTGGCAGCACTATCAGTGTGGCAGGACGTGCGTCTCTGAATTCATCATTTACGTTTAACTACGACCACAAACTGCTCTGGAAAGATGCGCCCGCGTCCTTGTTACTGCTGAATCTGATCCTGAGGCAGGCTTCGTGTTTGACACCTGATCGGGAGTGTTGTGATGTAGCAGTGCGGTGTGTTGAACAGGGGTCCGAGCAGGCAGACAAACGCAGAGAGATCACTCTAATGCGGCCTGTTATTGGTCTTTATAATGGGAAGCAACATGACGTCACTGCTGTTGTGATTTGGCGTTACAAACAAAATTAAATAAAACGGAATCGAAGTGAAATCTTCCAAGAGCCTTATTTTGAAGGGGATTCACTCAGTTTCCGGTACAGTTACGACTCGTGCAGCTGATACAGAAATCTTGAGTGTGCGTGTGTCCGTGTCGTGTGGTTGAGGTTTGCTGTAGTCACACTGGGGACAGATGAGGACTGCACTGTTAGGGGCACCATGCTACACCACTGCATGTCTGACAAGACAGGGAAAAACAAAGGGAATAATCTTCAGTGCAGAGGACGAAGTCTGCTTCCTGTCCACTACCAACATAACAACTCAGTTTTTCAATATCCTAACCAGCTAGTTAGTTCTCTGACCAGCTAGTTAGACAGCTATTAATCACAAAGGCAGCCAGCAACATCCTGTGTGAGAAAAACCTCATTCCTGCAACCAGTTTGATGAATTCCTGTACACTGAATTATTTATTTAAATAATCTTTATTCATCTCGTGTCCTCCTTATTTAGACAAGTGCAAAGATAAATGCAGAGGTAGAGACTAACAAAAGTTACACAAAATACAAACAAAAACATGTACTTGAGAACAGAAAGCTAGTGTAGAGAAGTCGTTCTCAGAGTGAAGTATTGTGTTCCACAAGAACAGGAAACTTTTACCATTTAAAGATATTTGGTTCATATTTCACATTTGGTGACTATCTGACCTCAAACCTCAGCACAGTCATCTGAATACAGGACAAGTGGTCTTAATGTCAAAACGTCCTCCTGTTGTAATGAGTGAAGGGTTCAAATATGACCTTTACAGTTTGTTCAGGGAATAAACAATCATGTCGTGTAGACGAAGCCCAAACGTGACACTGATAGCAAGAAGAACATCGTGGAAATAAAGGATATAAAGATGACACAGTCAGCAACCAGCCCAGTTCCCCTTTTTACGAGTATTTATGTCTATATTTTTAAACACATCAGCATTAGATCCAGACAAAAGAAATCTAGAACATGTTGTACAAGACGGAAAGTTTATATGAAAAGATAGAGTCAGCAAAGGTGAATGTTAGGTTTGATGCATGTGTTGTAGGTAGAAAGCTAGAGTGCTTCTGTTTGCTAGGTAACCACACACATGACTGCGTGCACGACCTCGATAAGGGCAACAAGCAGCCTTGAGACGAACAGATTCTACCGACAACAATCTGGGAGAGCTGCACTCCCATCATGTAACCACACATTGTATAACCATGCTCGCACAATCACACTTTGTAAGCAGTTATAGGAATTTCTCATAGGTAATACAGCATCAAGCTTTATGAATGTTCATGTGTATAACCAATAAAAACAGCCTGCAGGGGGAAAGCAAGCTGAAGTGGTTTGGAGATCAACTGCTTCCCCTCACGAGTGAAAACCTGAGCTCTGTGTGACCTCGTTCCTGAGTGAGCTTCTGTTCATCAGTATCAGGGGAAACTCTGACAGCAACACAAATCGATCATACAGGAATAATTGGATTCTGAATGCCTTCAAAATGACTAAAAGCCACAACTTATACAACATTGCGCACAGAGCACAGATATCTGCACCTGTTCCAAACGCTGCTCAGAACTATAGCATGCTCAGTGGGGCTGCACATCTGCCCAGAGGTTCTGTCAGCGCATATGTGAAGACGTATCCACAGGGCTTAGTCGCAGTGTCCCAACCTTAGCCGAGCCTGTGCAGCTGACGTAAGTGAACTAGATATGGAAGCTAACACATCACATACACTCCTGACTTGCTATCATATGTGGTCTGTGGGCATCATTAATGCTAGCGTGCGCTGTCAGGTTACCTGCACTGTCTGTTTCACACAGACGTGAGATGTTCTAACAACACTTTGATCTTTGAAACGTGGTAACAAATAACATGTCTGTAACTGCTAGCATGTTGTGACACAAATGTGAGAGCTCACGGCTCCTTCAGTATAAGCATGCAGGACCACATGCTGGGAGACTGAGAGAACGTCTCATACTGAGAGCTGCAGAAACACACTGAGGGTGTCAGCTGAAGCACAGGAAGGAACCGAGAGAGCAAAACACAGAACAGAGAAACGAGAAGTCATGTGAAACAAAGGTCTCACTGCAAAGCATCGAACATGAAGAGTCGGGTTTCTGACCAAACAGAGCTCGCAGTAGGAGGCCGGCGTGTGTGAGTGCAGGGTGAGCCAATCAGATGGTTTGATTTTCTAAAGAAACACAGGCTGTGCTTCACACAGCGAAGAAAAGTTCAAGGTTTGTTGATTCAATTAACGTTTGATGTCGTTCTTTTCTCTGGGAAACTACCAGATGTGTGAGTTTGACAGTGGTGCCTCCTGCTGAAAATACCGACTGTAACACATGCAGACACAACTTCACTCCCTCTTCCTGTGTCTGATGCAAAGAGACTGAGATCAGTATGCAGAACAACATTAATCTGAGAGTGTTCTGATATCTCCACAATCACAAACATCATGATTGGAGTCATTCGGAGTCCTGCCTGTTGCAGCTCTGACGCTGGTGACCGAGCAGACAAACAGTCGATTTAGTGTTGTTAAAAAAAATGCACGTCATTAAAATTATGATGCGTTTTATTGCACACAGTGATTTTGATGCACTGCTCAAAAACAAAAGGAACACGTTTCTGTCAGCAGATGCAGGAACATGTGAGAGCACCTGTGTGAAAGCTGATGATGGAAACATTACAGGCGATAAGAGGAAGAATCCTCTGGCTGCTTTATTATTCATTCAGTAAAACAGGTGCTCTGCATTAAGAGCTACTCGCTGCACTTCCTGTTAATTATTGATTGTTTTTCAGATGAAGCCCAGCAGACACACATGCCCATACATGACCACAAACCACAGCTTTAGATGAATGTTAATACAAGCAGACAAAGAACGCACAATTATAACATTAACACGGGCGACACAGGCTTTATTTCATGATGCTGCTGGGCTTTTTCTGAATGCGAGTGTGCTTCTTGGATGAGTCCTTTCTCTGTTTTCTGCTGCTGTGACCGCTCTGCTGTAGCCGGTAGGTTTTCCGAGCCTGGGCTCTCTCCTTCTCCAGGACCTCCGTGTCATCCAGGATCTCCAGACCTGGAAGCTGACTGATCACATAGAGTCTGAAGAGGCAAAGCAAGAACAGGGCCAGATGGGTGAATGCACCATGGATAGACTCGTAGAGAAAAAGCACACCGACTGTGTTGATTCATAACCTTTTAAATCATCACAGCTTACAAGTTTAAAGTTTCTTAAATGGGAGATGTTCCACTGGATGCAGGTCAGGTGGCCGGTCAGATCACTTCCTTCAATCTCCAGGAACTACCTGCATACTTTTGACACGTGATGACAGGTGCTGCTGTGCACCAGGAAGTATCCAGGGCCCACTGCACCAGTCTGACAATGACTCCAAGAAACTCATGCCAACACCTACCAGGCAGTTAGACATCTGTGTGTGGATGATCATAGATATGCCTCCACACAAGTGGGTGGTGTTCCCATAAAAACCATTTGAACAGCACTGGTATTATAATACACATGCTGAGCACTGTTACAGGCACAATGTCTTTGTAATGTCCACAAAACATTTACATGTTCGGACTGTTTTGGTTTGAGTCATTCCAAAGATGGGCTTACGTATAAACACAAAGACAGTGGTTTGCAAATCTCATAAACACATCAGAAAACAGTTCAAACTACATTTTACTGTTTTTCTCTGTTTGGTTTTCAACAGTTGGAACAGGGCAGCAGGTGGCTGAGAAGTGATAGTAAGAAGAAACAGCTGGACAAGCAGTGTGCAGCTGTTCACTGACAACAGTAACACAACATGATGGAAGAGGTAAAATCTACAGCACACAGTATGAAAAGATTTCAAGGACATGGAAAAATCTGTGCACGAGGGCCAACAGCCAACACTGATGCACGACTGTGAGACACAGGAACAGCCGACAGATGCAGACTGACGATCGTGATGCAAAGAAGGCTCTGCTGTTTATGTGAACATGCAGAGTTATTGCTGTGTTCTTCAGGCATCATTAACACGGAGCAGGAAGCTGTTCTGTGGTCAGCCATCAGACAGCGTTCGTCTGGTTTCCTTGGATACCACGTGTTTACTGTTTATCTTAAAACTGTATGTTTTTCTGTTGTACTGTGAAAACATGTGTTTCTATTTTTATTGACAGTTTTTAAAGGCTGACGTGTTTCATGCACTTCCGTCTGTCTGCACATGTTGGCCCGTAGAGGAATATTTCAAACCATAGCTGTTTCTAAAAGCTGAAGTTAGCGAGGTGCCCACAGCAGCTGATCCTCTGCAGGTGTCACGGCACACACACAGGCACACACAGCATGCTAATGATTTCACAGGTTTGTGTTACGGCTAAACTGACCTCCTGTAGTTCTGTGCTCGTCTGTTCAAAGTGTCCGTGCAGCCGACCGTGGCCATGAAAACAAAATGTTTATTCTAACACAGGACGTCTTGGCCTTGTGTTCTTGCACTGATGACTCAGATGGGGGCGCTGTACACAACAGACAGCGTGACTAGATTTTGCACGTAGTGTTTCTATAAACATCATGTGGTAACGGTGGTAACAGAGGGACACAGGTCATTATGCTGTGTGGAGCACATGTTTGTATGTATCTTTCTTTAGAGAGTGTGCGTGTTAGTCCCCATAGGGAAATAGTTCCTCTGCATTTAACCCATTCACCCAGTGAAGCAGTGGGCAGCCATTGGGCGCCCGGGGAGCAGTGTGTAGGAACGGTACCTTGCTCAGGGGTACCTCAGGGTAGCCGTTCAGTGGAGTCGAACCCCCGACCTTCCGATCATGGGGCCACCACTCTACCTACTGAGCTATCCCTGCTCATACTGATAATATGACGTTTGCACACTGTGTGTAAATTCAGGAGAAAGCTCTCGCTGTGAAAGCAACCTGCACGCTCACCTGTAGTCTGTGTACTGGGTCAGACTGCCTCCATTGAAGTAGCTGGGTGCTGCCTCGTTGTTCATCATGCTAAGGATCCTGCGGTTAGAAGGAACAGAAACACATGAGGCAGCAGTAACAGCAAACACAGACGCTTCATCAGAGAGAAAAAGCTCACTTGATGTTGGGGAACTTTCTCCAGATCTCCTCCACAAACACAGGCAGGTTGTTGATCTTGTTCTTGTTGATGCACACTGTGGTGACGCTTGGCATGTAGGGGAACTTGACATGAGACGTGTAGTTGTTGCAGTCCAGGATCAGAGTGCTGAGCTTCTCCAGGCGGCCCAGCAGAGCCGGGTTCCAATAAGGACTGAGTGAAGGACACTAGGCTTGTACGTCAGTGAAGAAAGCTCTGACACCCCCACAGCATCCCACCGATCCACAGGACCCTCATGTCCAGGAGTGGGTAAATAATAACTGACATCCTTCTGTTTGCTGCCCACAGTCAAACTGAGATTACATGAAAAACTTCATTAATACGAATGAACTGTTGTCGGGCGGATTGCTACGCAGACTGTTTATCAGCGTCCAATGTTTCTTCTTACACTGAAACTCGGATCAACACTCGATGGCTTTTTATTGACTATGTGCATCACTTACAAAACCAAAGCAGGATCATCATCTATATGAAGATGTTTGCTAAAGAACAGAAGCCGTCAGGTTAAAGTTAGAGTTGGAAACAGTTAGCGTTATTGTCAATACACAGATATTATTCAGCATTTTTAAGCACACACAGCTTAGCAAAGGGTCGGCACGCTGCTGTGCTCTTTACAAAAGGATACTCATCCAGCAGGTTGTAGCTCAGGTCCAGCACCTGCAGGCTGTCTGTCTGTGTCAGGATGGTTTCATAAGGGATCTCTGTGAGGCTCTGGTACGCAAAGGAAAGCCACTGGAAATGTGCTGCATGGCTTTGTTGGCCTGATGCATGATGATCCATGACCCAGCAGTGAAGTGTCTTCTGTTCCTCCAGCTGGCAGTGATCAAGATTAGAAGTCAGATGATCAAACAGCAAAGCAACAGCTGGTTAACAGTCTGGATGCTTCTGGAAGAAATGTTGTTTTTCCCTCGAACATTATTGACTCTCAGGACAGTCGGGAAATTACACACTCACACAAAACTAACGTACAGACAGCGTGTCAGTGTGTGAAGAGCATATTCACACGTGTGTGCTGTTACAGAAGGCAGGATTCAAGGAAAACATGCTTGTGCTTCAATCAGCAACGCAGCATGAAGACAGAACGTGTGAAGAGTCGACACATTTTACAGCTGGAGACACAAATCAAGTCAAACTGAAGCAGATTAAACAGATGGTAGGCTACCAACAGCACGTTTTACTGTTTGAAAGGAAACAACAGGAAAAAACCTAGTAAACAATATGGGAACAAAATGTACAGCAACGATGTCAGCAACAGGACCCGAAACATCAAACTGCTGCAGACTTTATTTCAACGCTACCATGGATTTAATGTGGAGCTCATGAAACAATGATTTCAGTTGGTCTGTTGCAACACTGTTCAGCATGTGATGAACCAGAAATCACTAAAAAAACGCCAAAATGTGTCTAAATGCCTTGATTGGTGTAGATGGAGCAGCCTGTTAGTGTGAAAGCAGCACGAACAGATATTCAGTTTGATCAGGACTCACCGAGCTGAAGAGGATCAGATGTAGCCTGCATACCAGCCTCTGAGAACTGCTTACAGCTCGTATAAAAGGCCTCCTTTCATGCCCGGCCTGCTGATCACATGATGCGGATAATCACAATAACAGCAGCGCTGGCTCGGGTCGGAGCAGCAGAGATAATGTTGAAAAGAGAAAAACGACAGCAGCAGCAGCTCGTGACAAACAAAGCCTGTTTTTATTGGTGCAATAACATTAACTCTGTTAATATGTGTTTAATAAAGTCGATAATGCAGCAGCAGCTGGCTGTCACTTATAATTGCACACAAATACAATATCAGCACATTTACATGATTCAGTCTTTTAATAAGGAAAATAAATGAACGGATTCAGCTTCATCTTCCCACGTTTACATACTTATGAACGAAACGCATGAATGTTTAATAACTGTGGTTCAAACAGAGGCTGAGGAGCTGATTAAGGCCCCAAGGACATCTTCACTGTAACACTTGCAACACTTGCACTGTAAATATGAGTCCAACATGAACTGTGTTTGGACACCAAGCTCTCTTTTCACGTGTTAATTGTAAACAGGTTGTGAATTTCTGTCACGCACAGTGGCAGCTCACTGCTGCCGGACCGCGCTGGACTGGACGGTGCTGAACTCAGATTTTAACCGAGCAGACAAAGCGATGACCTCTGCTCGTCTTACACTCCCTGATTTGCCACTTTGCCCTCCTCCAAACCAGAACACACTTTCTGCTTTCTTTCTTTTTTGGCTGAAGAGGCATTTTTCTCCAGTTGGTGTAGCCGACCGGCTCGCCTCCGGCCCACTCCCAGCGTCCTCGGCCCTCCCTGTCGTTCAGACCTGGCGCAACAGAGAAGATGAGCTCGTTACATTCTGCATAAAAAATGCACGGACAGAAACGTGTGGGGCTTTGGCCCTGGGCTATACGGCTCCCTGCAAACACAACATACAGATGTGCAGCGTCGGGTTTAGCTCGGTGGGTGAGCAGCTGCACACGGTGGATCGCTCAGCCCACTGAACTAAACCAGCACCCCGTCTCTGGACGACTAAAGCAGGAGTACCGGGATTGAATCCATGTAAGGATGGAGAGAACAGGCAGGGAGCAAAATCAAAACCTTCTGCCTCAATAAAACGAATCAATACTTTCACTTTGGGGACCAGATGTTAGAAAATAATGTTCTAGCAACGCTGTTGGTATTGAATTCACTTTACTAACTTATTTACATACTATGATTATATTTTTTAAACACATTAGAATTCTTTGCACTGGATGCAAAAATGTTTCGTTAAACTTAACGAATGTTCCAGTCAGATGAGGTGGAGGTTGTAGTTACTTTGTGTCCAGTGCACTTTAAACTTTACATATTAAACTAAACTGAAAGTCCATTTTTACACAGTGAGTGATTTTTTTATTTAGAATGCATTACAAGCGAATGAGGAGCCGGCACCATTGACACCGTTACATTTACTCACACATGTAAAAACACGACACCTACCGATCCAGAAAGGCTTCCTTCCACCAAAGTCCCACAGCCAGTCCATGTCAGCTTGAGACGCAACACTGGCCAGTGTTCCTCTAAACCTGCCGTTAGGAAGAAAAAGAAGCGCCTCATGCTCATCGTGTTTGTAATGCACAAAGTGTTTGTGGGAACACACAACTGTACCTTTCCCTGCAGGCCCTGTTTGCTTCACTCCATGTCAGCTTGCGTTCAGTACTGAGGGTGTAGCAATAACCACCATGAAAGGTGGAGCCCTGAGGACACATCTGAGCACTCACCATCTATTCAACAGGAAAGATGATTTTAGATCTGCAGCTTTTCAGTTTCCACGTGTTGTCACAGGTTAATGTGCTTGGCTTGTGTTGGTGTTGTGAAGCTGTAGTACCTGATCAGTTGGTGCCCAGGCTTTCCAGGAGACACCGTTGCAGTGAAAGAGCTCGTTGGTAGCTTGGTGAAAATGAAGGAGGCCTCTAAGTCCTGGCACACAGGGTTTGTGCACGGGGTTACCAGCTGTAGTCTGTGACCCACAAACATTCACACAGATTATAGTGCTGCTCCACAATAATATGCAACGTACTTCACAGTGTGTGGAGCAACAGAAGGTCCAGTATGTGCACTAGCAACAGAGCTACCACCGTGTTGCTAGCACATCATGCTACCCCAAAGGTGCACACACCTGAACGACAAGAACGTAAACTCTACTGTGCTCTACATGACTCAGTGCTGCAGCTTGCCTGGACTTTATAGAGCATATATGTCTGCGTCTGTGACCCAGCATTTTGAGTTTATTTTGGATTTTTGATTTCTTATCATTGGAATAATGTTACCTTGTTGTGTTATTTTTAGTTTGGGGTTCGTTGAGTTTTAATCTATTTTGTTTCTTCTATGTTTCCTTGTTTTCTTTTCCTGTTTGTGCTTGTGTCTCCCTTGTCTCTTCTCATGTTTCTCTCCAGTCTGTCATGTGTTTCATGACAGACTGTCTGCGTGTTTCATGTTTGTCAAGCTCGTGGTGTCGTCTCTCCAGGTTTCCTTTTTTATTTTGAAAGTCTTGTGTTTCCCTGTTCAGTGTGTTTAGTTTTGCTTCCTGTGTGGCGTCAGGTTTGTGTCAGCTGTGTTTCCCCAGCGTTTCCACTTCCCTCATTACCCTCCTGTGTATTTCACATCGTCTGTCCATCTCGCTTCATGTTACGTCCAGTTTCAGGATGTTTTCAAAGTTGCTTTGCCTTGTTTTGCGTTCGTGTATTCAGCCTAATAAACGACTCGCTCTGTGTTACACTTCTGTGTGTGCTTTCAGGTCCAGCGGCCGTAACAACATGTGAGTGTGAGCAGCTGTTCTCCAGCTGAAGTGCTTGGTGGAGATTGAAGTGTGAATTTGCAGCAGCATGAGCAGATTCTTTCCTTTTCTTTTAAACAGATATACAAGCAAAACAAAACGATTCAGCGTTCCTAAAAGCCGAGCTGATGGAGTTCGAGGGGGAAGAAAACCCGCTGGTACTCACATGTCCCTTCGCCACGCCAGCTTTCTGAGGTTTTAAGATGTTTCTGTGAGGGTGGGACCGATGCTGTTGTGCCCCCCTGCTAACCACCTGGATGTTTGCCTTTCTGCCCTTCCTGGACGGTGAGGTGTCGTCTTCTACTTGCATTTGGATGATGCCGTGATACTGAAATTGAAGAAGCAATAGAAGTGAAAACTTTCAGAAGTCTCATTGGTAGGAGTGGGGAGTGCTACCTACTGTGTAAACGGTGTCTGTTCCATTGTGAAAAACTGATGACGGTGCAATCTGAAAGAAAAACCCAGAGCAGCAGTTTACCCACGCGCCACTGCAGAAAGATTCAACTGCAGCGATTTCATATATAATACATTCAAACAGCAGAGCTTACAGGATGTACTTACTGACTTTGCATTGCCTCTGACTCTGAGTTTCTTTTTGGGGACTCCTGGCCTGGAGATGCTGTCTCCACGGGTCCAGATGATCGAGTCTGTCCCAAGAGGAAGTTTCTCGAGGTGTATGGATCCATGCTGAGGGTACGTGTTGGCCTGAATCTCCTGTCCTCCAAGAACAGGAGCCTCCTGATTCTGGTCTAGCCTGCACTGCCCTGTGGTTTTAGTTCGGGGGTAAGATAAGTCTATCCTCAAATGCCATCATGTGTGGCAAAATAATCATTTTTACCTCCTGCTGAGTCTCTGATGGTGAGCGTAGCTTTGTTGGTGCTGCCAATGACGGTGCTTTCAGGAGAGACCAGCAGCACTTCAAAAGTCTCGTCAGCCTCCTCGAGGTGATCTTGGATAATCTCAGTTTGCCACCTTCGCTTTGACACTCCTACACACAGTGTTTGTGTGTGTGTGTGCGCGCACAGGTCAGCAGTCCATCACAGTGTTTACACAGAGACATTTAACCATTCATTCACAGTAGAAAACGTAACCAGGGACTGAGTGTAGAAGCTGCACTTCCTAAGCTTCCTAAACTGTTTTGTGTGAAGGATTTAGAAACATTGTTACAGACATTTTATTTGTTTTATTGCTCAAAAGGATGAACGCACGATGTTAAAGTGCATCCAGGAAAGAGGAAACATCTGCATTATGCTTTAACACAATCCACAAACTGCGTCACTGTTTTCTTCCTCCAGCACATAAACTGAAATCAGCTGATTGTAGCACAAGTGGAACTAATAAGGGGAACAAACAGGCAGCCAAAGGAACATGAAACTACTGGGAACCGCTTCTCTACGAGGCTTTCATTCAAAACTCTGAGGAGGACCGTTAACACGTCGCACTAAGCTGTTGCTGTAATAATAAGAAATTCAGTCACAACACAATTAGAAGAACGTCATCATCAGGGTGTGTCTGTAGGGACCTGAGGTTTGTCCTTTTCTTTGGACTCATCTTCCACTTCTGTGTTTTCAGTTTTCAGTATTTATATTTCTTGTTTTTCATGTTTGTTTAACTGGTTCTTTTCACGTGACTGGATCCAAGCTCGTCTTTAGACTGTGGGTGAAAGACGGTATATCCGGAGGTAGCCCACACATGCACAGAGAGAACCTGCTGCCTCCAGCCACTTATCATCAAACTTCCAGTGTGAAAGACACTGACACAGATCCTCACTGAACTTTAATGACCTTCTTTCATTGCCTGGACTCAAACTCTGCTCCATAAACGGGGACTTTTGGCCTGACCCTGCAGACAGACAGACCTTCTGTCTCTATTATCAAACACATACCTGGATCAAACTGGACGAGTGCAGATGGGTTTGTGAGGAAGTCCTTTCCAGCTGTTGCAGTGACCTCATTTACCTAAATAAAGACACAAGTCGCAGAACCACATGTTCATCAATCTGCATACAAGCTAAATGTCCTGTAGCTGAGTTATCACAAATCTCTTTTCACCTCAGTCATATTTGTGTAGAGCCAGTTCACAACAACAGTCACCTCATAGTGGAAACTATACGTATAACATGTCTTAGTTAACCATTGTTAGAATAAGAGAAATCATAACTACGCCTCAGTTTCAGTAACCAAATGACGTGCAAACCTTGACAGAAATATATGACGATACGGCCAAATTCCCCCGACGAACGATGTCCAGTGAGATCGTTCCCTGCTCCTCACAGGCTGACGTCTCGGTCTGCAGCAGCTCCACCCTGGACCACCTGAATTCGAGTCTGCAAAGAACGAAGTTAATACAGGACAAACTCTGCACTGTTTATTTAAAGTATTGTTCTTACAGGTGACGAGGCCCTGTGTTCCCCAGCAGGTCGGACACTGTGAACTCCAGGCTGTCTGAGACAGACTCCGTGTCCAGACTGATGATGTACACAATAGATCTCTTCTTTAGCTCCATCTGCAAGAAGCGCTGTGGCACAAAACCCCCTGCACAAAGTAAGAAGGATGAGGCTACAGGTTTCTGGTTCAAAGTTAAAGTGTAAACATCGTCCTTACCTGTGGTAATGTTTTCTAGGAAACCAAAGTGTGGTGGACGAACTATGCAGAATATGAGCTCTTCTTCTCTGCTGTTGCTGTCTCGAGCCTTCAGTTCTTGGGATGACAGGAAGATGCCGTATCGGCCATCAGCTAAAGGCTCTGCTTTCCAAAGGGGAAGCACTTTCACAACCTCAGGAGGCGACTTATCCAAAGGCCTGATCTGAAATTACACACAGCTTGATGTTGTACTAGAGATGGCACAGCGTTAGTACATTTCTACTGTGCAGTTTCCATGTCCCTCTCCTTCTGTGCACAGCTTTCAATAATGACCACAAAAGTGGTTTAGCACTGTGTGGATAAAACAGCTAACCAGTGTTTGTTTGCCTTAACTAGTGCACATGTTTCCAACACAATTATGGCACAACCACAGTATCTGTCACAGGTAAAGCCAGCCCTTATAACCTACCTGAAATATGAAGAAAACAGGCTCTCTGTGTAACTGCCCATCCAGCAGGAACCCTCGATTAGTGCTGTCTGAGCCAGTGAAGGAGAATCGGTCTATCTGTGACGGCCCCCCGTCATGTTGATATGCCACCTCCAGCTCCTCTATGTCTCTCTGGGTGAAATTAGAGCCTGTGCTCAGTGGTTCACCAGCTAAAACTAGTCTGCCATACTGTGGAGGCTGTGAAAGGACAAATGTCAGGGTGCTGGGAGGAGTGTCGGGGTCTGACAGAGACAGGTAGTCTGGACCCAGGATAATGGACGATCCCTGGGGCACCGTGAGGACTTTGTTGGAGGACAGAGATGGTAAGATACGATCCACCGTTTCCACCCCGATCTCAAAGCTGCCATTTACGCTAGTTTTACCATTGCTCACAAGAAACCTGTCAAAAGAAATGCAAAGGACTGGGTGTTAGGTGTAATGTGATCAAAGTGATGACTACAGTACATCAGTCCCTAATTTACTTTTGAGGTTAGCTTTCACCAGACAGTTTAATTCGATTCAGCTCAAATCAATGTAAGATTATTTATATGGTGCCTAATCACAATAACAGTTCCCTCGGGGAGCTTTATATTGTAACGCCAAGACCCTACAATAATATAGTGAAAGCAGTGGAAACACCAACAATCATATGAGCCCCTATGAGCAAGTGCTTTGGCAACAGTGAGAAGGAAAAACTCCCTTTTAGCAGGAAGAAACCTCCAACAGAACCAGGTTTAAGGGTGGGGGTGGAGGTGACCCATGTGCTGTTTGATTCTCCACCAGTTTGGGTTATTAGTCTAACAACCAATAACTGAGTGAATCCCACTGAAATGGGATCTTGAAAGGTCTGTCTCATTAAGAAAAGCTGCAGGTCAAAGTTAAATACGAAGCATCGTTTGAAAGAGCTTTCCTTGATCTCAGACAGCGTTTCAGACTCACTGGAAAGTTTCTTTGGGCGTGCTGGCTCTGTTATCGTGAACATAAGCCACCAGGTTGGCTGCTATGTCCATCTGGCTGAAGGTAGAAATGATGATGCCAGGATGTTTCATGTACTCTATGTGTCCATGAGCAGGTGGGCTGGTGATGACGTACAGAAGCTCCTCTGGCTGGTCTGTGCCATCTGTGGCCTGCAGCACATGGGTGGTGAGAACGATGCGATCTCCACGGCTGACGTTCGCTGGTTTCACAAAGATGACGATGTTTCCTAAAAAGACAAAGTACACGGTGTGACTTCACTGCAGACACTTCCTCTCTTCAGATTTGCATTTATTACATCAATGACTAAAATATTGTTTTGTTGGACTGAGATTAGGTGGCTGTATGCTATGGGTGTATTAGGTATCGTTGCCGGTCACCAAGACTGCATCAAGTACTCTCAGCAGGTTTACTAGACGATATGAATGCAGCATCACTTACAATCCCTGCTGTGACCATCACTGAAACCAACCAGCTGATCTACACCAGCAGCAGAGACCACGGTGATGCTTGGCTGCAAGATGAACAGCAACAAGGAGCAGTGTCCTCCATGGAGACTACAGGCCATCAGCTAAGGTGAAGGTAGCACGGAGGGACGTTAGCCAACTACTAAAAGGTGTGATGAAGAAAGGGGTGCCTAAGAAGCACAGCAAGCTGCCAGCATCGAGACATTGAAGTCTGCCATTTGAAGAGGTATACCAGAGAGATAGAAGCCAGGAGAATAAACCAGCTACACTCCAAGGAAACATCCATCCATGGTATAACCTCAGTGGCAGGGGAGGAAGATGAGAACACCAAGCCTGGAGACAGAGCAATACCGGAAGAGCAAACAGGAGAAGACACAACAGCAATGCTCAGTGGCTAATGGATCTAATAGCAGACCACAGCAACCTTCCTATGCAGGGTCCCGTAACCATCACCGTGGCAGACATCCTATTGGCCGATAACCTGCCTCAGCACCAGGTGGAAGCTCCTGTCAGGCATCATAGCGGCTAAGATGAACAGGCACATGAGTGGGGCACAGAAAGGGGCAAGAATACCTGAGGAGTGAAACCCCTGTTACTGGTAGACTGAGCAGCCTGACCAGCCTGTGCACTGCTGATTTGACTGAAATAAAGTCTATGACTCACACCTGGATCCTGGGATCCCAAAGCTCTACAAGATCAACAGGACCCTCAGAGGCTTCATCAGGAACTCAGTGGGAATGTGAAACCATCAAGTGTTGTACCAGGGAGAAGCTCTGTCCCCACTGCTGTTCTGCACAGGCTATCAACACCTACGCCCTGCCCGTGACCACATACCCTGCTGGCATAATAAGCTGGCCAAAGGAGGAGATGCTGACATATAGACTGTCACAGGTCTGGGTCATTTCGACCCAGCGTTTTCAATTCATTTGTGATTTATTTCTATGGTTCCTGGGTTTGGCTTCCTTGGCCCTCGTGTTTCTCTTTGCCCCCTCTGTCCTGTGTTTGGATCCCAGTGGCTGGACAAAGCTGGACTGAAGCAAGCACAGAGGCACTAATCACAGCAGCACAAGAACAAGCTCTGAGTACAAGATCCATAGAGGCTGGGGTCCATCACACCAGGCAAGACCCCAGGTGTAGGGTGTGTCCAGCACATAAAGTGTGTGTGTGTGTGTGTGTGTGTGTGTGTGTGTGTGTGTGTGTGTGTGTGTGTGTGTGTGTGTGTGTGTGTGTGTGTAGTTGACTAGAATATTCCAAGATTCCTGCTATTTTAGAACATTTTTGTTATTTGTTCAAAAGGATTCAGTCTGTGTCTCTCAGATCTTTCCAGTTGTCAGTAGACTTGCTGACTCTTATCTCCCACATCAGTGTTTTAAAATATTATAGTTGGTATGACTTCTGCTTACCGACACTGAGCAGGATGAACGTTCGTCATTGATCAAGAACCTACACAAGTTAAATGAAGCTGCGATACCTTTGTCTAGGTCTTTGATGGAGATCTGGAAGTGCTGTGAGGGTGACTGATTCTCTCCATCCAGCAAATGGAAGACAAAGAAATCCTGACTTTGAGCAGCCCGACGGCCTGTGTTTACATAACGTAGAAGGTTCATGTCGACCATTTCTTGGGTGCAGTTCTTCCCAGCAGCCAGTGTGACCCAGCCCTGATTCTCCTGAGATCAGATGAGACATAGTTAGGAACACAGCAAATTCCTTGGTAAGGGAGTAATGGTCGGTCACCCTTGAGTCTTAAGATGCAGATGTAAAGAAACAACATGGACTTAAAGGAAAAGAATAAAAGTGCAAAAACAGAGTTGGCAAGGAGAACAACATCCCAGGTGCCCTTATCCTTGTGATTTACAGCAGTATAATAAGTGCTGCAGACTTTTAACATCACCATCGTTTGTGTCTCAGAGACAAAAGCAGCTCTGTTAAATTAAAACGTGCTGCACATCAGAGGCTCTCGATGTTTACGTTGCTTCAGACTTATTGTGTATAAATGTAACATTTAATCTCTTCTTCCACCAAACAAACTGATATATTTTATATATAATAAAATGATACTGCACTAACTTTAAGCTGAAGCAGTCCTTGGGTTGGAACACTTTCAAACATGTACATGAGCTCTGAAGGAGGGGTATCACGGTCCTGTGCGAACAGTGACGCGCTGGATATCAGTCTGCTTTCACCTGGATCCACGTCTAGGCCGGCGTTCCTGAAGGACACAAGATCGGTACAACGTTCACTTTATTTTGCACAATCGATGCTGCACTGACTTTAAACGGGGAAATGTTGGTCCAACCTGGTAAGCTGGGGCTTCTCGTCGTTCACCTGCAGCACTTTAACTGTCACCTGTTTCAGGACGTGGTGCCGTCCGTCAGTCAGCTGGATGGTGAAACTATCCTCCACACTCTCAGAGTCATCGTGCACGTACACCACACCCACAGCTGTTGGACAGTGACGAGCACATTGTTTTGACTCAGTTCATTTATTTAAATTATTCATTTTTGATCAAATGTGCACATTAGTGGGGTTTGTATTCGGTAACATGAGTTTATTTAAATATCTTTCATGTAGTTTTAACTTTTGTTCTGATTTAAAGGTTCCAGATTTTCAAGTCTTGGATCTTTTTGTAACTTGGCCTATATTAATATTCCTATTTACTCTCCACTCATCGCTGCATCAAGGCAAACTAATAAAACTGTTATTGTTTGTTTGAATGCACAACAGAAGACAACATGTTGATGTGCAGCTGGTTAGATATGGCTTGTTTGGATCATCTGTAGTAATTTAAAACATTTGTAAACTATTTCAGTCATAACTGAAGCTTTAACATGTAAACAATACCATTTATAAGATCCTCCATAGTAAAGGCAACCACAGGAAGCTGACGCTGGGCCTCTCGTTTCTCTCGGTCTCCACTGCTGTGGGCGATGATGCTGCCGTGTCGAGGGGGTGTGGCCACGCTAAAGAGCAACACGTTCTTGGGGATGTCCAGATCCGTCGCATGCAAGACAGACGAGTCTAGCCGCTTCATTTGTCCTTCGTGTACCTTTACATAAACGGACGTAATGACCATGTTCAACGAACAGTCATGAGTACTATGATCAATAAGAGTTGATAAAAACTTACCGTGATGTTGTGAGCCACCAGCTCTGGCACTTCATCATTTGTGGGGTTTATAATGATGTAGAAAGAGACGTGGGCGGAGCTGTGTTTGCCGTCTGATACACAGAGCATCAGGTGGTCAGCTGTTGGCTCCACCCTCTGATGTCTGGACTGCACATAGTTGACATGACCCTCAGTGATGTCCTTGTATGAAAAAGAAGCTGAGAGAAAGAGGTTGAAATAAACATCAAATATTGACTCTGTGGTCACGTACAGCGAGATGCTCACCTGTGCTCACTCCTGTGTTGCTTTTCTCAAATCCAGGACTGGGGAGGACATTTTCAATGTAGCCAAACTGAGGTGGGGAGGTCAGGCTGATGACCAGCTCGTCCAGCACTGTGTCCACGTCGGAGGCTTTCAGGTGAGCCGCAGTAATGGGGGCCGTCCCACCTTCATTCACTTTAAAGATGTCTGCTACAAACAAGCAAACAGGGCGTCGATATCAACAAAGTACATTTTGCTTTTTCCCCGAGTGACTAAAGGTGAGACGCTCACGTGTTTCTAGCGTAGGTGGTTGGCTGTCAACAGGAAACACGGTGATCTGCAGGTCGTACACGGGTAGCGTCTGCCTCAGGTGAGCGGTGCTGCTGGTCCTGCCAGGACTCCCTCCACTGCAGCATAAAGCCAGCGTCTCCGTCTCTCCGTCAGAAATGACAAAGGTGACGGTGTCATGGCGAGGAGCGAGTCCGATCTCTACTTCTAAAACCACAAACGTGATAAGAACCTTTAGAGAAGCAGCTGCGTCTCTGTCACACCTCAGTAACATTTATATCATGTGAACTGATAATTTGACAGCTTGGTGGGAGACCACAGACGGGAATCAGTCGAGGGTGACTGTCATGAATCGCTGTGCGGCAGGCAGGAGTTGGACCCAAAATGCAGGACTCACAGACTCGGGGAGGTGAACTCAAAACACAGCTTTATTTGCTGGCAGAACAAACATACAAACTAGACTAAACTGGGAAACCATAAACTAAGAACTCACAGGGAGACACAGGGAGATCCACACACAGCATGAGGGACGACGTCAAGCCGAACAGAGGGAGACGCAGACAGAAATACACAGAGGGTTAACGAGGAAAGTGGGAACACACGGGGAACACAGGTGACACTGATAATCATAACGAGACAGGGCGGGGTGAACTGAACATGACATGTACAGGCGTGAGAGTCACAAAGTAAACAGGAAGTGCACAGAGGTTCAGACAGGAGGAGAGAGAGCACGGGGAGAACGCAGACATAACGGGCTGGGGAAACATGAAACAACCACAAAGGGAGACGAGGGGAATGAGACACAGAAGGAGGGCACAGATGGGAGAAATCAGGACTGACGAGACAAGCAAAGCAGGACGCATTCACATGAGACACGGACCATCAAAGTAAAACAGGAAGTATCACACAGAGACGCGAACTTGACACAGTGGAGACAGCAACTAAGAAATACAGAGACATAAACCATAAGGCAGAGGTCTAAGAACCAAAATACACAGGGAAATACTCAGCTGGGAACACAAGAGACTAGACTAGAGAGAGTAACAAAAAACCAACCATGAGAACATAATGCACAATGCAGAGTGACAGAAAACAAGAAACTCAAACATGCAAAGACACAATTACACAGAACAGAGGGGACACAGAGAGACATGAAGGGCAAGGGATCAAAACTAGAAGCCATAGAATAAATCACACACAAGTACAATAATACGAAAATCACAAAGAACTAAAAACGCTGGGTCAGGAGACCCAGGACCGTGACAGTGACGCAGTATTTTCTGCTTCCACTGAGACTCTTTGGATTATTCTTTGTTAGTGATAGTTTCTGGTTTCCTGTTCTGTGTCCACGTCTCAGTCTGCATGCTTCCTGTTTATTGTAATAGCCCCTGATGTGAGCAGACCTGGGGATGCCACCCAGAGTTTTTACATTATTCATGTTGATTTTGATATTACTGATCTTTTCTGGCCTTTTGGTTTCTGCTTTCTGCTGTATCCCCTTGTCAAGTCCGCGTCTCCGTTATGTTTCCTGTTTTACTTTCTGTGTCTCAGGTTATTGTATCAGGTTTTGCTTCCCCTGTCTCCTTAGCCCTGATTTGCTGTGTATTTAAGCCCTGTGTTGTGATGTCCACACTGTGTGTTCTGTCTGCTTAGTTTGTTTGTGTTCTCAGTTTTGCCACTTTGAGCCGTGTCTGTCTTTGCCGTAAAGAATACAAAGAACCGGATTTAATACTAACAATAAATCTAAGTTTACTTTCCGCCTCTGAGTGTCTGCACGTCGGGTCCTCCTCACCACCATCATCTGCATAATATCCTTCTGAGAAAGGAAAAAGTCTCTTTCAGGTGAACTTTTTTGTGATTTCTGCCTCTTTGGAGGCCACGTGAAACATCATTGTTTTAGCAGGTAGCTCACATAGGTCAAAAGACACAGACAGGGAACATAAACTAACAGTCTGGGTCTCAGGAGGATGTCGTCAAAAGATTTTGAAAATCTGAAGAAATTTGTGACCCAAAGACGAGACCAAAACCAGCTCTGATCAATGCTGAAACAAACATGACAAAGAAGAGCTCTGGACTGTCCTCGACATGAGAACAACAAGAGTTCAGCACCGGGTCTCCAGACGTGCATCAACTGCTGCTACAAGGAAAGATTCATTTCTTTCATTGAATTAAATACATTTCTCATATTTTCAATGTGTTTCATATATTTGAAATAAATGTGTGTTTGTCTGATTTACATATCATTGCAATATTTTACTTGTGTCTTATTCAGCGTCCCGGCTTTTGTCGGGGCCTTACATCATTATGACAGTGTTTGAGAGGCAGGTGAACCGGATGACACGAGGTGACATGTGTGCTACTGAAATTTCCAGACTGTGAGTACCGATGGCTGACAGGCACATCCTGAGGTTACATGTTTGTTACCCATGACTGTGGTTTCTAAAAGGAGCAGAATGAGACCAGGTCATATCCAATCACAGAAAACGTTGATGTTACCAAGCGTTCAATGAGAGAAACTGGTCTTAAAATATGCTTCTAAGACCATCAGTCACATGAAATTCCTGATGTTACTGTTACCATCCATCCAACAGCATCAGCCATCACACTAATGACTTGCATATATCTATAATAGGTATACGACTCTTTCTCTGTTTGCACCTGTGTGTTTATATGTGACGATCCCTGCAGTGATGTCTGCCTGGATGAAGCGATCCACCGCTGCACCTTCTCTCAGCACCACACCGTGATGCGGCTGCTGCACAATTAGGAAGGACAGGCTGCTGTTGTCGCTGTCTCTATCAGTGGCATAGATGTACTCTGCGGTGAGGACTACTTCCTGCCCCTCTGCACAGCTGAGACCTGCTTTCAAACCTGCACCGACTACTGGGACCTCATCATTGATGGGCTTCACCTGGAAATGGACAAAGAGGGTGAAGCAAGTGCAAATTCTCTGTTTTCTGTTGGATGTTGGGCATTTCTTTAATTACCATCACTTGCAAGACAAAAATGACTGAGCTGGTCCCGTCTGTTGCAGTGAATTCAATGTTGTCCTGTGTAGTTTCTGAGCTGTCATGACTGTACCTACATGACAGATGAACACAGATATGACATGGATGTGTCATCTTAACATGGAATCAGATGTTTAAAGTAATCACCTACAGAGAGGGTGAAGAGGACGGTGACTGAGGAAGAACAACAGTAAAAACAGAAGCGAAGACAATTTAAGATCCTAAAAATGAACCAATGAGTCAACAGCAAGTACAAATACTGCTATTATACAATAAGCCTGGTTTGTATTGATTGTGTTTGTTGAGGAAATGATGGAACATTTCATTAATCATGCAGAGTCCTGAGCACCAGCACCTTAAAAGGACACCTTGTGCTCACAGAGGCTCCTGTTGTCACTATCCAGCAGCAGCTACACCAGGTTACTTTATATGCTTCTATGGTAGCAAGATAAAATTGGAAACTCCAGATACTGGGATGCTCCATTAAGACAAGCACATGACTGCATGATCCTGAGAAAGGAATAAACAGTTTCTGCAAAAGCTGGCAGTGCAAATGAAAAACTGCAGACAGAGGTGATTGGCTGTATAAGAAGATTATATGTGTAAGATCCAGAACGCAGTGTAGGAAGACGTAATCCCAATCGTTCCTATACATGCAAGAGACATGCAAAGCATTTTAAATCGTCAGCGGCAAACAGAACTAAGATCGTCTGACCGAACGTTGTGGCTTTGCAGATCTTGCAGAGTGAAGCTTTGCCCTGGTTTCATCAGGAGGCCACTGAGATGCAGAGTCCCATGCTGGGGTTCCCTCTGCAGCTCCACCCGCAGAGCTTCTTCTGAAGAGTCTTCATCCGACAGCAGCAAGTGTTCAGGGCCAAGCCTGCACTCCCCTCCCTCATCTACGGTCAGAGGCTTGGAAACAACCTGAAGGAGAATGTAATCACGTTTATTTTATGCATTCACATTGCTGCATGTGATAAAAGATACGAATGTGATCATTTTCTTTTCCACCTGTGGCGGCTGGTTGTCCACCGGCTCTACAGTGATGTTAAAGCAGATCCCAGTGACTGTTTTACCTCGATGGTTGGTTACAGAGAGAACAAACTGGATTTGCTGGGGGTGCGGGCCGATGTCCATGATAGGAGGCATGTAGGCTACTTTCATGAAGTTTACTGCATGCTGAAAACAGGAAGGAACCAGAGTTTTGAGCCAGACCACATATGTGCTTACAACATCTACCTGACTAAGAAATAAAGGTTTACCTGAGTGAAGACCCTCAGCATTGGCGCGTTGGCGTCTTTGGTAAATTTGGGTATGCTGTCGACCAGAAACAGCCTCCCCGCGTCCGGATTGCTGCTCAGTAAGACGACAACACAAAGACAGCAAAAATTCAGACCGAACATTTCCCCACAGCAGGTTTGTGAAGCTGAGGCGACTCACCTGTGGGGACGAGAGTAAAAAGGTGGAGTAGTCACAGTAAACGTGAGCTCTCTGTCAGCTGACTGCTGGTCTACAAAGTGGAGCTGCTGCCGTGTGATGTGGACTACGTCCGTTTCTTTGAGCACAAGACTCCGACTGGAACCTGGAACCTCTTTAGGAGGTTTGTTGGGAACCGGCTCCACGTGCACCATCACCACCTCCAAACAAACAAGCAAATAAACAACAAAGAATCTGACGAGATAGGTTATGTATGCGCCCCATGTGCTGCCAGTGCACGTTGTGTGGGGCACTCTGGGCTGTGTTCCTGGACATCATGTGAAATCAAAGACAAAGGGAAGAGTTTCAGCTTCTTTTTTCATGAACTTTACAAGGAAACGAGATTTCACTGTGTTCACCTGTTTAGCCAAGAGCCGTTTAAAAACGTATCCATAGATGTGAAGCTCTCTGCTGCTACATTTAAAGGTTAGCTTAAGAATGAGGAGTATTTAGTATTTGGGGAATACAGATAAATGTGACTGAGCTGTGTCAGAGCAGCCTGGTGCTTCGCTCAATAGTACATCCTCATCCAAACTAAATTACAGTATCTTTACGGTGAGACAGTGCTACACACCTGAGCCTCTGATAGGTTGGGTGGGTCATGGAAATCAGACAGTACCACCTCAAACCAATCATCGGACACCTCATGTCCAAGATGACGATAGTAAACCTTTGACTGAGACAGGTCCTTCTGCAAAAAGTGGCTGACAGGGTAACCTGGATTAAAACCAGTACGTACGATACGACGTGGTTAGAACACAAAGAGACGCTCGGTACGATACAAGTATAAACACATGATTAATTTTCTGACCTGTTTTCCCTGGTCCAGGAATTTTCATAACCTCTCCTGACTGAGGGGGGCGGGTAATGTTAAAGAGGATGTAGTCATCACTGGAGTCCATGTCAGAGGCCTGAAGGATGGAGCCTCTCAGCAGAGCTGTGTGGCCCTCAGGGACCTCCAGCAGCATGTTGGTGATAAGAAAAGGAGGCGTGTCATCCTTGGGGAGGATCTTGATGGGGAACTTGTGCCGGGTCTGATGATGACCGTCAGTGATGCGAAAGATTATGAAGTCTTTGGTGGAGTCACTGTCGTCATGGTGATAGCAGACCACTCCCCCTTTTATGTCATTGACAGTAAACATGAAGCCCTTTCCACCTGGAATCATATCAAACAATTACAGTCAAACAGATACAGATACAGGCAGCATCCGAACCAAGACGTCAGTGCAAATATGACCAAATGGTGACGTGTGAAACTGTGCACGGGACAGATCCCACTGTGGGGGTCAAACCACTGGCTGGGTGATAACACTGTTCCCACAGACAGCTCCAGACAGACTAAGCAAGAAATGCAACAATATAATTTCATTTTTTCAACAAAATGGACAAAAAGATGACATCAAACAATTTTTGAACACCAACTTTCTCCGGCTTAAGTGATGGAGGAGCTCAAAGGCTCATAGGAAATGTGAACAGGTCTCTCATTTAGATTCAGCTGTGACTACACAATGACACCATTCGTTTGTTAGCATTGCAACACTTTCTGTCATGGAAATAAGTCTGTTTCTGATCGTCTGCAGAGGAATGGTTTATTTGAAGAGTTTCAGTCAGGTTTCAGAGCTCAGCACAGAAACAGCTTTAGTGAAGGTTACAAATGACCTTCTTATGGCCTCTGACAGTGGACTCATCTCTGTGCTTGTCCTGCTAGACCTCAGTGCAGCGTTCGATACTGTCGACCATAATATCCTATTAGAGCGATTAGAACATGCTGTAGGTATTACAGGTACTGCACTGCAGCTGTTTTTCACAATCTGTGTGTTTATACAAATCTCTGTATTTAATTGTTAGTTATTATTAATCTCTGGCTCTCTTCCACAGCGTGTCTTTGTCCCGTCTTCCTCACCTCAGCCCCAACCCGTCGCAGCAGATGGCCCCGCCCCTCCCCGAGCCTGGTTCTTCCTGTTTTTCCCTCCCACTGGTATCAAAACGTTTGTTCATGGTTGAGTTTTCTCTGTTTTCTCTCTATTATTGTAGGGTCTTTATCTTACAGTGTAAAGCTCCTTGAGGTGACTGTTGTTGTGATTTGGCGCCATATAAATAAATTGTGTTAGCACCTCTGACTGTTAGCCGTCCATGCTGCAGGCCGTCCACAGTTATGATACGAACGGCATCCAGGTTGTCGTTGTCCACAATCTGAAGCTGTTCCCACGTTATTGGACGAGACTGACCCTCTAACAGGCTGAGACCTACAAACCAAAGTGTTAATGGTTAAAATTCACGTAACTGGTCATTCTGGAGGACACCAGCAGCACCAAAGATGGAAAGATGAAATGTCTTTCTATATGTTTACAGCAAATTACAAACATCACTTTGTTTTCTTGAACACCAAAACAATAACCTGTCAGTCTATATTTTTAGTTCTAACCAACCAGAATGCTCAGGTCATGTGACAGTGATGACGTACCCATGTTCCAGGACACCCTGGGAGCGTTTGTGTCTGCAGTCCTTACAGACATGTGAACAGTAAGTGGTGGGCTCTTCTCAAAATAAAAGTCATGAACTTCAAACTCCACCTGTAATTAAACAGAAGCTTTACACACCAGGACACAAAGACATAATGCATGAAAAAAGAACAGTAAAGCTGGATGTGCTGACCTCATAATTCCTGCGTTGGTTATGAGAGAAGTTAGCAGGCTGATATCCAATGAGCATGTCATTGAGATCAAGCCACGTGAAGGAGGAGACTGGGCGAGTGTGGTCAGACAGATGTGTGATAAAGCCGTCCTGAGGAGGTGTCGTGATGTTAAACACTAAAAGCTGTTTGGGAGTTTCTTCGTCGTCAGCATCCAGTGTAGCAGTGGACAGCGGAGTAAGGATGAACTGATCGACTTCCAGAACAAACGTGGACATGTAGGCTGGTGTAGGAGGCTGGTTGGGCATTGCACCAGTGATCTGCACTGGGATCCAGGCCTGTTCAGACTTAAAACACACCAGGAGAAGAATTTTGTATCAAATGTGTAATTCATGGAAACTTAAAGTACATATAAAGTGTATAATTACCTGATATATGCTGCCACTCCTGGTGTCCTTCAGATCCAGTCTGACTGCAATGTAATCCACATGTGGAGATGGAGGGTCTGTATGTTGATACCTCAGCCCCATCACCAGGAAGTCCTCACAGGAAACTTTGGTGAGCTTCACCAGCTTCAGACCCTTCAGGCAGTCTTCAGATCGACACGTTGCTCTGGCTTTGTTGTCTACATGATGACACGGCACGTAACCATGACCAAACCATAACATCACCATCTGGATTTTGGTTATATTCAGTGTGACACCTCAAGTAACTGCCATGCCAAAGGTAAATATAATGAAAATATTGTTATTGCGTGACGGTGCTCCAAATTGGTATATCTAAAACTGATTTGACATCACAGTGAAGATGACTTTGCATTTACATAATTCAGTGTGTTCGACATTCTGTGAGCTTCAGTCACACCAACATCTGATCAGGTCATCCTGGAGTCCAGGTCAATGTTCACTTCATGTTTTAGATGTATTCACAAGAACATGAAGGCTGGGCGTCCATGAAATGCCTCGTGCACTGCTAGCTGCTCTCAGTGAAGCATAAAAATGACTTTTCCTTGTTATTTTATTTTGATTTTAGGATCTAATATTCAACCAGTGTCATGGATTACCCAGCTGCTGACGCAAATGGATGAAAGTCTCCGGCTCATCCCCTCTCCTTGTGGCTTTCTCTGGTTCCCCTGTGACCAGCTGACCGTGGGTTGGCAGATGGGTGTCGTGACTATTCAGATGGATGCTACAATCCAAGCTTGACCTGCTTTCATAGTGGAAGGAGACCACATTTCCATCCACAGCATTCGAGAGGCTGTAGAACTCGGGAACCTCCAGGGATTTTGGCCCCAACCTAATGATGGTGCACTCAGGTTCCATAATTTCTACATGGATGGCAAATACCTCCATGTATGTCTCTGTCTCTGTGAATCTGATGTCAAAGAAAAACAGACCTTCACAGATAAATAACAAACTGTGTCCCAGTAAAGAGTCTTGTAAAAAGGAAATGATTCAAAAATGTTTTTCTTCATGTGTGAAATATACAGTCTCTTTAAAAGCCTGCATGAAGGACTTCAGCAGATGTTTACCTGTACAGGCGAAGCTTGACAGTGTCTTCTGTCAACAATGGGCAGCCGTTGTGGACGTACTTTACTTCATCAGCCAGATAATCACAATCAAACACCTGTGAGGTGAAAACCACCAAGCACAACGAGTCAAAGCCATCGTCACTGAACAAACATGTTTCATCATACAGCTCAAGTTTTTCACAGTAAGTTTATTTGCAGCATTTTTGGCTCTTTTCAGAAATGTTTCCTGGGTGCTGCTTTAGCTGTCACATGTCTGAGCTGCAGATCACTGCTGTGGGTCTTCCCCCTCTACTTCCCCACAGTGTCCTGTCTAACTTTACACTATTCAACAAAGGCAAAAGAGTATATATCTCTAATTAAACAGAAAATAAATAGAAACGTGGGTTTTCTAAGACCTGACCTATAACTGGACATTTGCAGTGTAAGAAAACCACACTGAGCGGTTGGAGGTGAAACTTGTCTGAGATCAACAGAGATCAGCCTCTGGTAGTCTGAACAACACCTGAATAACATCAAAACACTGTCCATTCAGTTTTTTCTCTTCTATACTTTGGCAACCAGGAAAGATTTATTTTTTCAATAGGAACAATATGGCAATGCTATATTATTATTGTTCATTTATTTACTTTATTTTAAATTATTACAAATTGGACAATCACAGAGAAAGGGAGGAAGAGAAACAGAGGGGACAGTAAGAGAACACTGAGAAAACCTGTTGGATCACCTGTTAAAAGAAGAACAAAGAGAACAACACAGAGATGAGAGCAACAACCTGCACAGGTGTAAGTAACAGTAAATACTAAATATTGAATGTTATTGAGCAGCACACAACACGGACAGCGCACGATGTGCTTTAAGTAGCTGCTCCGTCACTCATCATGTCATAATTACTGTTTTATACAATTAAAAGAAATACTAATGGATCAAATCCACTTTTGACGTGAAATACTACAACTGGGTGTTCAGTGGTCAATAAGAAGTTTAGTGTGAAACATGACGTCCAATAACAGCTTTGCTTTTATTACCTGAGGCACCAGTTTTCCTACTCGCTGAGTTATGGGCTCATTCACTACCACCTCCAACTTGCACGAATCCTTCTGATGGGGAATGTGGAACTGCAAGTCCTCCACATGAAGGTAGGCCGATTGGCCTCGTTTCACTTTTAACCCCTTGTTGACTTTTACAAGGGAACCATGCAATGCACAGGTTATTTCAACCAAAAGCAGAGGAAGGCACATCCAGGCCAGGAGTCGAACAGCTGAACCCATTGCTGTCAGTCACAAGCCAACGTCTCGAGGATCCTTCAGGCCTGCAGCAAACAAGAGCACGATCACCTTCAGGAAAACGCTTCAGTTCAACTCTTCAGCCAATGAAAGGATCCCTGCTGGACTTTACTCTGGCTGCATGCTGATTCAGCTTCCTGGCTTTGAGCTTGTGCCAGGCGGGAGGATGAGTCAGGAACTGCAAAGGAAGTGAAAAGATTTCAGTTCAAAGCATTTCATACATGAAGAGTGTCAGTATGACCCCTGACCTCTGTGGCACCATCAGAGTGTAGGTGGGATGGTAATGGGAAATAAAGTGAACAGGATATGATGACACTCATGATGCTGTGAGCATATAATGGCTAGCTAGTCACCAAAATATTTGCAGAGTCTCCAGCGAGTTGCTTCAAGACAGTTTGATTCCCAAACCAGGCATCAGCCACTGATGATGGAAACGTTTGCCTTTATGTGTTATCAGTGCTGTTCCTGGGGACTCTGGTCCCAGACGCCTCCAGAGCATCAAGCTCTTTCAGTGAGGATCTTTCTGATGATCATCCACACCCCATGAGGCCAGATGTTCCCAGGAGCTCCAGACCAGAGTGATTAATGGTTCATTTACATTTCTTCTGTTTCTGAATGACTGCACCAACAGTTGTCACCTTTCCAACAAGATCTACAACCCTGACATCCTTTGACCAGTCTTTGGTCAGGTCCATGGTGGTGGAGAGGCTGGGGGGGAAAACACCATCATTCTGTGGACAGATGTGCTTTCTCCAGCTGCTGGGTGGACATCAGGAGTATCTGTAATGGAGCCAATCACAGCCTGCAAATCATTGGAACTTTTATATGACGTGTTTTTGGATTTGTGGGTGATGTTCTCTCCATTAAAACTAAAGATGCAAATGAGTGATTGTTCATTTCTTTCTAATTTATAAAGGGTTCAAATAATCATTTCCCCCAAGCTGCTGGTCACACATCCTGAATAAGACTGCGAGAAAGACCCCCCACCCACCCAGTGTGTTGCACTGAGTAATTATGTGCTCTACAAATGAAAACGATTGGAAACATGATGCTGATATAAACTTACACTATTGGGTCTAAATGAACATGTCAAACCAAACAAGCAGCTCCAAATGAAACAGGTGTAATAGAAGCTTTCACCTTGGACATGTTTCAGTATGAATGTTATCTCTGTCACTCCTTTGTAGCTCCATCAGTGGCACCAGAAACAAAGAGCATGAAGCTGGAGTAAACACACCGGCGCTTTCTGAAACCAGCGACACAAAGCTGTTTGTGGTTTTGGTAATTATAAGTGAGGGAACAGCAACGAGACAGCTCCAGACATGTTTGGGACACATACGCCTGCTCCTGCCAAACTTCTTTAGGACAGCTCCAGTGGGAAAGGCTTCATTAACCCAACTGCTAAATAAATTCCTACAGGATGCTTTAAACGTTTTCACATGCTGCCCACTTCAGCTTACACAGACCGTCTCATTTCTGGAGCCGTTACTTTTCCACAGTAATCAAAACAGCTTAGTCCTGTCTGACTGTCGATCAGGCTGAGGATGCAGATCAGAGCTGTTCAGTATCTGAAAGCTGATCTCAACCCTCCACATTCTTTCAGCGTGTTCCTCAGGTAGGACAGCTGTCCCAGACCTCACACACGAAGCACCTTATAATCACCCTCTGTGCAGAGAACATGCTGCAGCTTGTCCCGCATGTGTGGGAGCTGTGTGGGAAAACTGGATTTCCACTGGTCAGAGCTTTAGTGTGTCTCAAGAAAGCTTTTCTGATTGTTCATCCTCAACCTCTCGATGTAGTACTACGCATTTAAGAGGAAAAGCTCCCCAAAGTGCGCTGGTCCAGGTAAAAATGAAACATTTGTTTTGCAAAAGCGTGTGAAGTTACAGTGTGTGCTTTCTGTCCTCCTGTGTAAATATGCTCCATGTACAGTCAGCATAGATTTCCAATGATGCTGATCAGATGTATAACAACACAGAGCAGTTGAGTAAATGATGGTCCTTTATTCTGAAACTTCAGTGAAACCCAAGTATCCTCCTGAGCCTGCTGGAGGTTTCTTCCTGTTCAAAGGGAGTTTTTCCTTCCCACTGTCGCCAAAGGTCTTGCTCACAGGGGGTCACATGATTGTTGGGTTTTCTCTGTATGTATTATTACCTTACAATATAAAGCACCTTGAGGCGACTGTGTTGTGACTTGGCGCTGTGTAAATAAAGTTAAATTGATTGTTATTAGAGATGCAGTGCGCCCCTCTGTCATTCCTGGCTGTCGGTCAGAGATCTTCTCTCTGTGGTTTTATTCACCACACTGATGTAATGAATTCCTCTCATAACGATTTATAATCTGGTGCACACAATAACTATTGATGAGCTTCACAAACTGACTGACATGCTTTGAGCTCCCAGTTTTCATTTAGTTTGAACAATGCTTTGCAGAGTATATAACAGCTGTTGTTCAGAACTTTTGTTTATTTTTAAAAGATGTATTTGTTGGCTGCAGTCGTGCGATCAGACTTCCTCAGACACAGCTCAGGTCAAAGGTGCTGGAGTGGAAAAATGCTGCTGTGCTCTATATGTTTTTCAAAACGACGACAGCCGCTACAAGATGTGTTTGCATGTCAAGTACACAGCTGTAAATATGCAGCACACATCTGTACCTGCAGACAGATACTGTGTGTTCGGGTACAGTAGCTAATGGAGCGTGATGACAGCAGTTTGCTCTGTGTGGATGCACAGAGTCTCTATAATGAAACTACAGAACCAGCCTGGACAGAGTCTGGACACGGACCTTATCCAACACCTTTGGACAGCCAGAGCTCATCACTCAGCATCAGTGTTGTGGATGAGATGGAGCGGACAAACAAAGCATGGCAGGTCAGATAACTGTCCAGGACTACATGGCACTGCATGATGCTGATGTCTGTGTGTCGAACTCTCACAGAGCTGGATGTCTCTGTGCCTGATGTGCATCAGTGTGGAGGCAGGAGTCCTGGGAAAGGTCCAAATGTTACGCTGCCTGCTGCACTTTGGGTTGATCCTCTTCCTGTTTTGGCTCTTGTGTTACAGTCCTTACACAATACATCAGCAAGACATGTTCTGTCTGCTGTCCACTCCTGAACCACAGGCTGTGGTGATCCTGTGGGATGCTGGTGGGGGACACACAACAAGCTGACATGTGGTGCGTCTCCGATAAGGTCATAAAATATTCTTAAGGTCAAACAGCATTTCATAATCCCTCCCTTAAATAAGATGAGGACCTCCCTCATTTCTTTTCCAAGCCCAGCACACAACGCTGATGTGTAACTGCTCCATTCCTTCGTCTCATTGTCTCATCGACATAATGACGGGACCTTCAGCAGCCAGCGCTTTTTAAAGCCACGAGGGGAAAAAGGTAACGCTGTTGAAATCACAGGCTGCTAACATGTCACTGCCATTGAGTAGAGTACAGCAAAATGTCCAAGAGACTGCATATAAGTGAAGGAAGAAAGAGGAGCTCAGAGTGATGAATCTGTGCACAGCTGAACATCATGCAGGACACAGCACGAGCATGTTTTGTTGTCTGAAGCTCATCATCCTCCTTAAATGCACAGTTAGTAATAATTACAAGTTTTAATAAGTTTTATATGGAGCACGTATCCTGCTGTATTCAAGCTCAGTGCAGTCCTCAGATTTAAGGTGAATGTCAGCACAATAGCATGCACACATGAAGACAGATGTATGAAGCTAAAAAACACACAAGAACAAAAAGAGATGAAGAAGACGTGCAAGACAACAACACAAGGTCCTCCAACAAAGATCACCACTTAAACATGTTCTTACCTGAACAGCTGGCACTTCCTTCCTTCTCCCTTCAACTGCCTCATTGAAAGAATCTGGCTCCTTTCTGGGTAACAAACTCCGCCCCCGAGAGACAAGTAGAGACGCCTTCGTCCTCTTGCAGCCAGAGTGGAAACACTCTGACAGCCAGTGTGTAGTAGTTTGTAATTACTGAACGAAAGCACAGATTAAAGGCTTCACAGGGCACTAATGGAAAGAAGTGCCTCTGGGTAATACATGACCTGGATAGTAGCTGCTGCTTACCTGCAGGGGGCAGCACCATGTTCCAGTTGTATAATATCATACATGCAAAGCCACACAACTCCAGCAGGAAAAGCAGCTGGTGTTTTGTTTCCAAGGATCACATAGCTGATGGATCCTCCTCTCCAGCACTTCCCAGGGAAGCTGAGGATCTGCTTGAAGTTTGAGCCCAGCTTTCAAGAGGCTGAGCTAATCTAGAGGCACCGTCCCAAACTTGATGCTGTAAAGGGATGTCAAACAAGACACCACGACAGCCAACAACCACCACTTCAGCCACTTAAGCAGTGAGGTGTAAACACTGAAGGGGAATGTGGGTCCATGTAGCAGTCCAGGTGTGCTCCCACAAGCTGGAGGCCTCTTCTGTTACAATGCAGTCCTGCCTTCTTACCATCATCAGGGGAGTAGAGACTGATGTTTGATCTGTAAGGTTATAGAGCTGTGTGAACTAATAAACTCTCTTCTAAAGCAGCCACATATTCATAAAGATGCTTTCATTGCATGTATTTCTGCATAAATGTATCAAGACTGATTAATGGAGAGTATGTGGGGTGAGTCACATGGCCATGGTTTCCAGTGCATCGGCCCAGTGGTTGGTTGTTCAGAGAGTGCAGCACTGTGCTTCATTAAACTCCATTTTCGAGGGGAAGTAGCATTCCTCAGGTTCACTAAGCTCTGACAGCTCCTGGGGTTCCTGCACACACTGTTATGCTGCCGGGTGGACTGTCTGCAGCAGCGCAGCAGAAGTGCTGATATCTGATATAAAGGTGGAAACAATGAAAGTGAGAATGGCTGGACGAACATGTTTGGAGGTTTCGGATGTGGCGCTGGGTTTCCTCCTGCTGTGCTCTGTAACGGGCTTGTTGTTGATGGAGCAGCAGAGAAACGCCGAGGATGAGCAGGAGCTCGACAAAGCTATTCTGGAAATGCTGCATATCAACAAAGTGTCAGCAAGCCACCATGCTAAACCACATCCTTACATGAGGAAGGTTTACCAGAAGCTGGACTCGCTGGAGGTGCAGGATTTGGGGAAATCAGACGGGACGCTGGTGCAGGGGTTTCGGAGTGTCAGCGGTAAGGATTTCAAAGTCTTCCTTTAACACAGTAATCCTTTACATGTTGCTTTGACAATAACGATGTGATCAAAGACCGTGATCTGCAGTAAAGCAAGAAAACAGCAAGTTCCCCGTGTGTGGATGAGGAACTGGAGCATGGTGTCATGTAAGGGCTCATATGTTTCACTGGAGCACTTGCAGAGCGACTGTGGCCACAAACATGGCCGTGCAGGGCTTCAAGGTCCTGCACGGCCATCTGACAGCACATGAACTGTAAGGGTTCTGCTGCCAATCACAGTGTCATGCTTGCAGTGCCTTGTAATTAATATTAATGAAATGCAGTCAGTCCCTTTCACACGTGCAAACCTCAAGTCAACATTAAAATGTTGCCTTCAAAAGCAGCTTAATTAGTTGGATATTGTAGCGTTTAAGAATAATCACAGATCCAATCCTGCAGTTTTAAGGTGGAATCTTTAGTTATCAACAGGTTAAAGCACCATTTGTGCCAAAGCAGCTAAAGTGAGAAACATGCACATTATTTCAGTCTGTTAATCTCACAGAGACAGTTCAGCGAATCAGCTGAAGTAGCATCATTCAGCACAGACACTGGAAAGTCCCACTGCTGCTCCACAGACCTGTAGCACAACAAACTGGTGCTATAGCTGTTTTTTGAATTCCCCCTTTGTCGTGCAGACTCACCACAGAGCATCATGTATCCCTGTTTCATGAATGGAGAGGAGCGTAGTGGCAGCCATGCTGTTCATATCCATGCGTGCTGCTGGAGGCCGCACAAAGCCTGCATAAAATAACTTTTTCCAGCAAACTGTTCTGTACCATCCTCCCCCTCCTCTTCATCCTCCTCACTCCACTAATAACAACAGTACAGCCCACTGCTCAGTATAGTTATGTGAACTCATCATCATCAGCGTGGCTACAGGACAGCTTTGTAGCTTTGGTCACTTTAAGTGTAGGCGTGAACATTAGCTTATAGCTGTGCTCCAGCTGAACACAGCTGCACATAGACAGGTAACATCTGGATCTGGAGGTGAAGTCCAACTGGGCCAGAACAGGAACAGAAATGTTTTAACAAACTACAATAATAAAGCGCATCAGCTCCTTGGCTGGTAACGAGCAGACGAGCGGATCTTTTATCATCTGCAGTGATTTTCGATGTCGATGTTTTTGATGCTATTTAGAGGACAAATAAAACTAAGCTGACACTTTGTAGTTCACAGCAACATCCCTGCATTATCAGAACAGCTTGAACTTTGCTATATGTGTTTTAAATTTGCATCACTGACGTGTGACATGAAGTAACCGCTGCATCTTCTTTCTGCTGCAGCAACAAACGTCTTATTGTTCACGAGAAACCCTGACGTTGCATGTTTGGCCTTGAGTTTGGACTTCCTGTATGGTCCCTCTCGTCACTGTCATGTGCTCCCTCTGATAGTGTTTCCTTTAGTTTCTCTGCTTTCAAATGTCTTCACATGCAGACAGAACGATCTTCAGATGTTTCCACTGAAATCTGCTCATCGCTGCTGCTGTAAAGTTTCTCACCACCAAGAGAAAAAAGACGACATGCAGTGCTGACTCACCTGATGCAGTGCTGATTTTTTTATTTTGTTTTAATTCTTCAAATGAATGAACCTTTGGTGCATATTTACAATCATCTTTGAAGAATACATTGGACTTCATTGATTCTGAGCCTTTACACGGGCGGAGCTGTGTGAGTCCTTCTAACACTCTGTATTTGATGCTTTGCAGGCCCGCAGGGATGGATCTGGTTCAACATCACCAGCTTGAGCCCCTTCATGATGGGTGCAGAGCTGGTCCTGTTCAGGAAAGCCCTCCACCCTCAGCCGCTCAGCGTGTCTGTCACTCTGCACAGTGTCATTGCTTCACGAGGACGCCTGGACGAACGTCCCGTCCTGGAGGAGAGACAGCTGGCCCTGGACCAGCGGCCGCCGTCTGGCTACGACGTCTTCGATGTGTCTGCTGTGCTGACTGCGAAGCCCGTGGAGGCTCTGGGCTTCCAGCTGCGCTACACGGACGAGAGCGGGAGTCTGGTGCTCCATGAAGCCCTGACACAGAGTCTGTACTGTCTCCACAGAGGCTCTCTGAGCGAACCCTTACTGGTGCTCTACCAGGCACACCCTCGCTCGCTAACATCAGTCTAATGTAGGTGGAGCCGCCCACCTATGGCTTTAAAGCTACTTTACACGTCACAGACAGTCACATAGGAGCACGGCAGCACTGAGGCGGGAGCTCTGGAACATTTTGAGGTTAAATTGTGCTCAAAGATTTTTAGGTAACATTTGCATTTTGTTTTTGTAAGACTGCTTAATATTAATAATGCACATGTAATTATTCCCCGGGGAACAGCTCGTGTGCTGAGTCAGTATTAGGGAGCTGACACTGCTGCCTGCATCAGAGGATGATGTAAACATCAGCAGCGTCTGCAGGCGGCTCTGTTCTGTGTCAGCGGAGCTGCTACGTCAGCAGGTGGAGCTCTGTGGTGTAAAGCTGTTACTGTCTTCTTCATGTCAGCGGTCTTTACACTCGCACAGATCCTCTGCCGCTCACGCCTCACATGAAACGACTGTTCCTAAATGTTCTTCTGCCTATTACATCACTTCTATCCACTGTTGCTTTGACCTTTAACCTCTCTTGAAAACTGAACTGAAATAAACCCTCAGCATAAAGAACGGACTGTGGCTGTGCTTGGTTTCTGCTGACTGTGGTTACCGTGATGGAAAACTAGTCAACATGTTAAAGGAACTAGTCAAAGGGAAAATGAGTTGGTGAGGAAACAATATGTGCACACATCCTTCCTGGATATACACAAAAGGAAATGAAACATTTTAAGGCTGACGACAGATCCTTGGAGAGATTTGAAACTCACTTTAACGGAACAGAAACAACACATAGGGAACAGAGAGAGATGTGCCAGCATTGTCCCGGCTCGTAGGAGGAGCTGTGTGGCTCCTCTGATGTGAGGAAGCTTCATTAATGGAGGTGGTAAATACACAGCGACAAACAGAACTCCCTTCATTGGCTTCCTGTTAAATCCAGAATTCAAAATCCTGCTCCTCACATACAAGGTCTTAAATAATCAGGCCCCATCTTATCTTAATGACCTTGTAGTACCATATCACCCTATTAGAGCACTTCGCTCTCGCTCTGCAGGCCTACTTGTTGTTCCTAGAGTATTTAAAAGTAGAATGGGAGGCAGAGCCTTCAGTTTTCAGGCCCCTCTTCTGTGGAACCAGCTTCCAGTTTGGATTCAGGAGACAGACACTATCTCTACTTTTAAGATTAGGCTTCAAACTTTCCTTTTTGCTAAAGCATATAGTTAGGGCTGGACCAGGTGACCCTGAATCCTCCCTTAGTTATGCTGCAATAGACGTAGGCTGCCGGGGGATTCCCATGATGCATTGAGTCTTTCCTTTCCAGTCACCTTTCTCACTCACTATGTGTTAACAGACCTCTCTGCATTGAATCATATCTGTTATTAACCTCTGTCTCTCTTCCACAGCATGTCTTTGCAACCAACCAATCACAGCAGATGGCCCCGCCCCTCCCTGAGCCTGGTTCTGCTGGAGGTTTCTTCCTGTTTAAAGGAAGTTTTTCCTTCCCGCTGTCGCCAAAATGCTTGTTCATAGGGGGTCATATGATTGTTGGGTTTTTCTCTGTATGTATTATTGTAGGGTCTACTGTGCAATATGAAGCACCTTGAGATGACTGATGTTGTGATTTGGTGCTATATAAATAAAGTTGAATTGAACTGAATGTATCAATATGTGCTGGCATAAAGAACACGTGTATCAATGACAGCATCGGATGATCCAATAACTTCACATGAATCTGAAAATCAACCAGAAACATGTTTTTATTTATTCACCAGCTGTTTTAACTGGACCACGCGGAACAGAGCGAGGCCCCGTGTTTCCTCCACAGACTCAGTGACTGTAGCAAAACATTCATTTAACTATGATTATAGTTTTGCTGCAGCGTATGAGCCGCTGTGGGCTCCTGGAGAGAAAGAAAGAAGCTGCAGCATTGAGATTTCTACTGTGTATGAATGTGTGTGTCGTTTCTCTCCAAACATGAATGTCATTAGCTTTGGTCTTGATCTGGTTCCGTGGGTCTGACACGACTGTGGGTGAAACGCTTCCTGTCCGCGCGCTTTAAGGCTTCTCCGTGTAATCCCGGGACAGTTTGCGCGTCTTCATTAAACACATTCAGGAGAATTTTCCAAACTAGTGTTTGATCTGGAACGATCGCTGCAATAACGACACGGAAGTACATCAGTGTTCCTTGGATCCTATTGGTAGACTGTCCTGCCTTTGTGTCGTTCTAACCAATCACCTCCGACTCTCCGTCGCACTGGCCCCGCCTCCTGCCGCCTTCGCTTGTCGGGAGCGGCGGAGATGCGCTGCACTTGTCCGGCGTAGATCAGGGCCGCTGTTTGTTTGCTATCCGTGTTTCCTCCGTGTTAGCGGGTCACATCCGTCCGTGTGCCAGGGCCTCTGTGCGGACCGGAAGCCCACGGTGACATGCGTCCACGGAGCGCTGAACCTGTTCCCTCCCGCACGGCACGAACCCCGTGAAGCAGCAGCAGGCCGTGTCTCCTCCACCCACGATCATGTCGGGGAATCATTACAAAGGCCACGAAGTCAGCTGCTGCATCAAATACTTCATCTTTGGATTCAACATCCTGTTCTGGGTGAGCAGCTGTGCGTGGGTGACGTGTGTTATTATCAGTAACGGGGGAGGCATCGATCCCGTTACTGACACTTCAGACCACCACCCGTTGCCTACCGGTGGTGGTCAGAGGGCCCGGTGGCGCCAGTGTCCGGCAGCCTCGCCTCTGTCAGTGCGCCCCAGGGTGGCTGTGGCTACAATGTAGCTTGCCATCACCAGTGTGTGAATGTGTGTGTGGATGACTGGATATGTAAAGCGCTTTGGGGTCTTTAGGGACTAGTAAGGCGCTATATAAATACAGGCCATTTACCATTTACTCAGAGTAACGTGAGCGTTCCTGCTGCAGCTTAGTCCACAGCACAGCTAATCGGCTTTAATGACAGCTGAGGGCCTCCGTGTGATGGACACGCACACACACTGCTTATTGTTGCTGAGTGACACACGAGAAACGTCACGGGGGAAACCTTTAAATAACACTGAGTCAGTGACGTCATGTGATTGTGTTCGCGTGCATCTTCACCTTAATGAGATGTGGTCCGTGTCTTGCAGCTGCTGGGCATGGCCTTAGTGGGAATCGGACTGTGGGCGTGGAGTGAGAAGGTAAGAACACGTGAGAACAACGTCATTACACTGACTGAGACGTCAGCGTGTTCCAGTGTGACGGACGCGTGTGCGTGACTCCGTGAGCTGCTCACGAGCGTGGAAGCAGCACAGAAACCCACGCTCCTGTCCTGCAGCGTGGACAGCCAAGCATTTCAAAGCAAAGTCAGGTGACCTCCAATCCAAAACCTGATTCATTTAATGAGCCGTCAGTCATTTTCCACACGTGTGTTCGTGTTGTTTAGTGTACTTGACTTTCATGTGAACTTTACTAAAGTCAGAAATGTGACACAGCTGAGGGCTCCGTGTTTCCCAGGGTCATGTGACAGCACTTCTGTTTGAACGTGGGAAGTGTTCACAGAACTGATAAACGAAGCACTGAAATAAGCAACTTTGGAAAGATGATGTCAAATGTTGGTTTTTGCTTCAAACACTTGTAACTGAAGCCAGATAACAAACACCAATGAGTTAAACTGCAGGAATGTCTTAAAGACATAAAGACCTGGATGGCCGCTAACTTTCTGCTTCTTAATTCAGATCAAACTGAGGTTATTGTACTCGGCCCTGAAAAGCCTAGAAATATGGTATCTAACCAGATTCTTACTCTGGATGGCATTACCTTGGCCTCCAGTAACGCTGTGAGGAACCTTGGAGTCATGTTTGACCAGGACATGTCCTTCAACGCACATATTAAACAAATATGTAAGACTGCTTTCTTCCATTTGTGCAACATCTCTAAAGTTAGAAATATCCTGTCTCAGAGTGACGCTGAAAAACTAGTTCATGCATTTATTTGTGGCCCTGTTGACCAAACCGGCTCAGACTGAGTGCTGCGTCTGTCCTCTGCAGGGGGTCCTGTCCAACCTCTCATCTATCACAGACCTGGGGGGTCTGGACCCAGTCTGGCTCTTCATGGTGGTTGGGGGGGTTATGTTCATCCTGGGCTTTGCCGGATGCATCGGAGCGCTGCGGGAAAACACGTTTCTACTGAAGTTTGTATGTTCCAAATCGTTGTCACGCATCAACAAGCAGCAGGCTTCAGTGTGCTGAGCGTCTGCTTCTTCTGTCGTAGTTCTCGGTGTTCCTTGGAATCATCTTCTTCCTGGAGTTAACGACGGGAGTTCTGGCGTTTGTCTTCAAGGACTGGATTAAAGACCAGCTCAACCTGTTCATCAACAACAACATCCGGGCGTATCGGGACGACATCGACCTGCAGAACCTCATCGATTTCACTCAGGAATATGTAAGTACTGACGCGTGACAATGTTATTACACCATCATCATACATGATCATACTGGTATTGGTGTCGTTGTAACAGCGTCCGCGTCACGCCTGCATGCTAATACACGTGCCGTGTCCATGAAGCTGTAAAGCTGCGGTGCAGTCTATGTGCTGGACGGGTTCATTGTAGTGAAAGTTTGTATTTGACATGAACTGGATCATTTAAGGAGTAGTGTCCATTTTTAACGCGCGTCTTTCTACGTGTCCGTCCTCGGACCACCTTAAAGCGTGTGCTGATCGTGTGCAGTCCTATTAACAGGAGTGTTTGTGCCTGGCTGCAGTGGGAGTGCTGTGGTGCTTTCGGAGCAGACGACTGGAACCTGAACATCTATTTTAACTGCACTGATGGAAACCCCAGTCGGGAAAAGTGCGGCGTTCCCTTCTCCTGCTGCACCAAGGACCCAGCGGTACGACTTTCCCACACATCGTTGTTGATGTTGGCGTTTGTTTGTCACCGGTGTGGTCAGCTGACTCCACCTGCTCACGGCTAAACCCAGGATTGTTTCTTGCTTTCAGGAGGACGTGATCAACACTCAGTGTGGCTACGACATTCGAGCCAAACCAGTAAGTAACTGGTAAACCAGTGAGTAACTGGTAAACCAGTGCGGGGGCGCAGAGTTGGGTCATCGTAATGATTTATTGGCCTCACAACAACATATAGAAGGTATAATACTAAGATTTAAAACATGTCATATATGACCTCTGACCTCTTGTTCGAGGGCAGCAGATTGGATCATAATAAAACTAAATGTGTTTCAGACTTCCTGTCAGTGTGTGTGTACAGGTGAAGGCTGTGATACATGCATGTAGCATGTGATTAACCAGCATCACATGCTCATCCATCAGCTCCATAACGCTGTTAAAGGCCCGTCTGTCACAGGTCAGGTCACGGCAGTCGTGACAAAAACGCCACGTTTGTTAAACTTTTAGTAATCGAGGATACAAATGATGATCTCCGAGTATCAGAAGTCTGAACGTTGCAAAGAAAGAAGGAAACAGACTCGTTGTTACAGGTCATTTCTGTTCCTGTCACGACCAAAGCCCCGGGACATGAATATCTGAAATGACACATGTTTGTGTGCACGCAGGACTCCGAGCAGAAGGACTACATCAACGTTAAAGGCTGCGTGCCCCAGTTTGAGAAGTGGCTGCAGGACAACCTCACGCTGGTGGCGGGGATCTTCATCGGCGTTGCGCTGCTGCAGGTCGGTGCCGCGCACCTTCGGGTGTCGAGCGAACGCATCGTGCTCTCGGGTCCTTCGGGTGTCCAACTCTTCTTGTGTTTCATCCACAGATCTTTGGAATTTGTTTGGCTCAAAACTTAGTGAGCGACATCGAGGCCGTGCGGGCGAGCTGGTGAGAAAACGCTGCACACACACGTTTCACTGATTGGCAGCTCGAGCCACACCGACACGGGCTCTGTTATTAACTGATAGCCATACTTGATGTGAGAACAGACAGCTCTGCTCCCAGCAGCTGGTCCTTACAGCAGTCAGAGCGCCCTCTGCTGGATCCACTGTGCAACATCTGTACCAGTAAATGAAACGATTTGCAGACAGCTGCTGTGGCCAGTACGTGTCCACACATCCGTCAGTACTGGGAGACAGTTTTCCCCAGTTTTGGGACAAACTGTGTAAAATGTGAATAATAACAGAACACAACAATCTGCAAAGTCATAAATGTGACAGCAGAACAGCTTTATAAAGAACAAAGGTTCGTTTCATTTGATGGCAGCAGCACGTCTGAAAGAATTATAGTTCGTTATATCCAATCACTGTTATTGGGATCGTACTGGTTGCCATGACTGGTTTGTTAAATGCACTGATGGAGAGCGTCTCTTTTTGCTGTGTAAAGTACTCTCAGGTCTTAACATTTCATTGAACAATAACCAACCATAATGACATTTGTCTGTAAACATCGTGTGACCGTACAGATGTTTGATGGCTCTGTGTTTTCCAGCCTCAGTAGAAATGCAAACGTACCTCTGGGAGGTGTTAAACACTCGCACAGCTAGGCGACCTCATGGAGGGTTCACGCTGCGCTTTGATTGGTGTTGCTGTTTGAAAGAGTGGAGGTCAGAGGTCAGACTCACTGAGCAGGGTACTGAAGTGGACTGCTGTTCTCAGGACTTTGTGAATCTTCAGTGAGTCAGATAAATGTGGCTGCACTTCCAAACAGGACTTCGACACACTGGGTGCAAAACGCCCTTTTTCACAGTCGGTTCACTTTGCAGCAAATGATCATCAAAAACATTCGTAAACCGTTTAAATGTTCTGCAGTAAGAGCTGTCGTATTAGTGAGTGTAACAGTCAGCAAACATCAGCACAGCTTACGGCTGCAGTGTGAACTAAAGAGCAACATTTCTTCATTGCAATGCTCCATAATAAACCTGCATCCACACAAACACTCCTGTCTGCTGGGACTCGTGTTTGTTTTCATAGCTGTTGTAACGTCACAGTTTTATCCTGCAGCTCTGACGCATGAATCAAGCGTAACATTCAGTTTGCTGTTTAGGGACAAGGCTTATTGAGCTCCATCATCACACTCATTCTTCCTCCTCCATGCTTCATCAGGGTGCCCCCCCCTCTCTACATGCGCCGACTCCCACCGTACTCCAGCAAGAAAGCGTCGGCTTACTACTCGTGAGACACTCGCACACACCGCATGTGTGTTTGTCACCGGTGGGTGTGATGGATCCATGTGGAGACTTCTCTTGAGCTTTGCTGTGTGATCTGTGTGCTGTTTAAGGTGCAGCTGTGGGGTAGTCATGTGACCCTAACAGTGTTGTGTGGAAGCAAGAATGTGCCACAAACTCATCATTTTTCATTATTATTATTATTTAAAAATAAATGTGAATATATAACAAATACATTTTATTTAAAAAATTCTAAAAAATTAATTATTAAATTAATAATTCTTTAATTACAATTAATGAATTCAGTTTCGTATTAACACCTAACTACTACTAATTACTACAAGCTGGCAGTAGAAGAACCCCCACCAGCAGCTAGCATATTAAAGCTTTGTTAGCACTTGAACACGTACGTCTGTCCCACCATCCACACGCTGTATTTCAAACCAAAGCCTGGCTCTTTGCTCTCCATGCAGCATGTCCTGTTGTTTTAGTGTAGCGGTGTTAGCTAGCTGTAGTTAGCAACGCGTTAGCGACTGTCGCAGCAGACCATCTGTACTGGTTTTAAAGTGCCACAGTTAGAAATGAAATGCTGATATGATTTTGATCACACACATAACGACGCCATGATGAACAGAAACACAGGAATCCACGTGCCCAAGAAGCTGAAAAAACAATGCAGGAACTAGCTAACAGCTAGCATGTTTGGCTACAGTGGCACAGTCACAGCTCACTTTCTCCAAACGTGGCTCCTGTTGTGCTAAACTGCACAGAAGCCCTGTAGCTGCATCTGAATGCTACCAAAGCATGCTAATATTAGGCTTGCCTTCACTGTGGTCAGTGTTGTACCCACAACATTCAGCAAATCTGAGGTCAAAGGTCAAACTACACTAATGTATTTACTACTTACTGTGCACAGCAGCTGACGTTTAATCAGAGTAATCAGAGTATAGCATCACGTCAGTACTGCTTGCTGTCTGCTAGCATAGTCTGCAGTAGCAGGCAGGTAGAGGACTGTACGTCCATAAACCATCAGCAGGACCAGTATTTGCTTCTTTATGCAACGAGGAACAGGATGACCTCTAACTGGCCACTGTGTAATGGCTCTGACCAAACAACAGACTTCATGAGGGCAGCCTCCAGTGGACTCTGATTGGCCTTTGCCATAGAATACCAGAACTGGCAGGTCCACCAGTGGGGCCCTGTGCTTTTCATAGATTCACCCTGAGCAATGTGAAAGACACGAAAAGGGTCTGGAGAGGCCGTGGAAATGTTATGCTGCCTGTGACGTCCTTAATATGATGGAAAAGAGTTCAAACCCACAGAAACAGAAGAAAAAAGATGAAATAACGATCAACAATAGTCCAGGAAAATTAATAAAAACGTTTGTTTGCAGCAGAAACAGCTGTTTGACCTGCAGGAACAAAGCAGGCAGTCAGGGTTAGGGTCCAGCACAATGCAGGGCCTTCAACATAAGCACTAAGATGTTCAGACCAATGCTGAAATGAACCGTAAGCCCATGTAATGTCTAAGTGCAGGCGTTTTATTGTTGTGCTGTGAGCAGTCGATGTAAACGCATCATTTCAGGTAAAACAGATCAGAGGTTACATCAGGTACAGGTGCAACTCAAACATGTGGAGCAAACATGCTGTTCATGTTTGACTGGACCCTGTTTGTCAGCGTCCAGTTAAACTCATAAGGATCAGTTGTCTGTTACTGAACAACATCGTCATTCAGGAGTCTAACAGTACTGAGTGAAGTGATGCTACTGTACATCAGAGATGCAGTCATGGTCAGCGGTCAGAGTTGGGGCACTTTGCTTTCGAAGCCGTAACCTGTGATTGTTGCAAAGTCTTCCCTGACCCTGCAGAAGATCCTTGGTGGTGTCACCCTAAGCCTCAGCCTTCTGTCACCACAGCAGGCTTGTTAGTGACGCACCGAGTCGTACAGTTACTAAACGCCTCTTTCTGTCTTTTCCTTTCCAGCTTCTTTACCTAATGCAGCGTTTAAGGTAAACACTTAAACTCAACCAAACTTACACGGTGATATAAAAGCAGATGTGACCTGTAATATGTTTTGTCCTTCTTCCCCATGATCAGCTCCAGCACCGTCGGGGAGATCAGACCCGATCACGGCACCATCCCTTACTGAACCAGCACCTTTGTTCCAAGGCACTAATATGTGAAATGACTTGTATATAAACACTGTGAGTAACTACTGTACAAAGAAGGAGAGCACTGTTAGCATTCGCAGCGCTCCAGGTTTGATAGCTACATCTAGAGTAGAAGTTTTGATAATGTTTTTGATATTAGATATTTTTCACTGTAGTCATTACGGGCCATCGTTAGGACTGCGGCTCGTGCTCCTCACACTCAACCACTCGCTTCCTGTACCTTTGCATTAGTTGCGCTTGACTGCAGCACCGTAGGGAGGAATCTGTTTGTAAGTGGATATCTTTGCATGCTGCACTGACAGCAGCTAAACATGCTGTAAATACACAGTACGAATGAAAGAAGGGATCACTTCAATGACTTCCTTCTCTACTGAAGAAGGGAAGTGTTTGAGGATGTTGCTGCCACGTTCATCACCACCTTGTAGCTCTGCAAGCACTGGAGTGGATCGCTAAACTCCTCCCACTGCCCTACCCCTCGCTCCGGTGTGACACCTCAGTATTCTTTAATCGGCTCGTTTCAGATTGAAATCAGTTTTAGTGAAGACGTCCACCTTAGAGCTCGTTGAGACTGACCTGGAACTTGAAAAACAGAAACCGTTCTTCTGTTTAAAGAGGATTTATTATTTGTTCTTATCTTCTTGGATCATTTTAAAGGCAGCAGCTGTAGCTTCTCTCAGTGCTGCTTGGCTCAAAGGGAACCAGTTCCCATGGACTCGTGAGAAAATACCCAACTTCACAGTATTTCTAGAACAGCGGTCTCCACCCTTTTTTGCACCACGGACCGGTTTATGTCCGACAATATTTTCACGGACCGGCCTTTAAGGTGTCGCGGATAAATACAACAAAATAAAACCAGTACTGGTACCAAAAAAGATCAGATTTATTCATAACACACGGGAAAAGACCCAGGGAAACTGAGTTAGCGAAGAAACTGATTAAAATAATAGCACTGGCTGACAGTCGGGCTGGCCTCCACCCTCTCGTCTATAAAGCTGTGGCTCCTAACATGGCTGCAGCCCAAACCTCCACTTTTCAGCTTTAGATTTCAAAACTGTGACACCACTTTGTTCTTGTCTGTTTGATATCATCTGTGGAAACTACAGACAAATTATTTAGAAAATGTTAGTACATTTCAGTTTGCATCACAAACACAGAGTTCAGCTGATCTGAGGCTCCAGCTGGGCTCAAAGACAAAGCTACACGTGACTCCGCCCAAAACAAATCCTGATACTGTTGCTCAGTAAAGTCACAGCTTTGGATACAAAGACAAGAAAATGATTCTAAAAACGACCTGTTCAGTTACAGTAACTAATGATGAAGGACAGAGACGTTTGAAGAAAGTAGTTTGTGTTGTTGGACAGTTACTCGCTCCGTCACATGTGAATAAACGAGTCATTATTACACTTGTGCTGTTTTCAGGTGTCACTCTGATTATACTCGTTGGTTTGTTGTGTCCTTACATAACGTCACGCGCCGTCTCGTTCCACATCTTTACTTAAACACTGAGTGAAGTTTGGTGAAAATGATCATCCTCAATGCTTCATACCCAGCGTTTTTCACTTGAATCAGGGGTGTCCAACTCCAGGCCTCGAGGACCGGTGTCCTGCAGGTGTTAGATCTCACCCTGGGTCGACACACCTGAATCACATGATTAGATCACCAGGCCTCTGGAGAACTTCAGGACATGTTGAGGAGGTCATTTAGCCATTTAAATCAGCTGTGTTGGATCAATATAACATCTAAAACCTGCAGGACACTGGCCCTCGAGGCCTGGAGTTCGACACCTGTCACTTGAATGAAAACAGACGTCGTTCACCAAACGAGCTCATGTGCTCCGTGTTTCCTTTGGTGATTTAAAGTGATTTGATTGGCTCACAGCATGTACTTGTATTAATGTGCTAACTACCTTGTTTTCCTTGTCACGGCGGTTATCAAGTGTTCCCCGGAGCTCCACAGAGTTCTTTTCTACTCACAAAGGGATCAGTAATGTTTTTGATAATAACTATTTTACAGTGAACTTGGTTTTCTAACTCTACACCTGTCAGTACTACTGAATCTGCAGCGACACGTTTGGAGGTGGTGACGATGCCTCAGCGATCTCAGAACACGCCATAGACACTGGACTGTAACCGCCTCCTTTCATGTCTTTGTCTCAAACTGCTTTTAATATTAATAAAGGTGATGACATTACTGATCATTGTGCGTCTGAGTTGTTCATATTTATGGTTAGTAAATATGTTTATGAACTGCACTTCCCATGAGTCAGTGTGCCGACTGTCACTGCTGATATTGCAGAGACGTGTTCGTGAAGCAGAGCCATGCTCCAGCCTAATGAGTCAAAGCCTTGATTCTCTGAGCAGAGCACTACGGTGAGCATGAAGAACACTTAGGTCCTGAGACTGTCAGCAGAAGAACCAGAGGTCATGGTCGAGACGAGGCTGGAGGAGCTTTAGAACAAGTCACAGATGTTCCTGAACTCTGAAGATGTTTCTTCTGCAAAGAAGACTGTAGTTCCTCTGTAGCTCTGTAACAGTGTTTAGGCTACAGGGAACTACAGCTGTGCCACGTGTCCACAGCAGAAGTGTCATGATGACGAGCAAAGACTGTGACTCTCACTTTGTATCAGTGGCTCCTGTTCTCCAGCCTTTCATTCAAGTGTAACTGAATTAACGCCATGATGTGTATTATTACACATGTATGTGTGAGGAGGCGAGCGCCACGGGGACAGGCCACGCGAGCACCGGGCGGTTCAGTCCCCCAGCACCTCCTGCAAGTGTCCTTGGGCAAAATACTGAACCGTCAACACTGAGCTGCAGTAAAAGCTGCTGCACTGACTGTTTGTGGGGAATAAAAAGTGACTCGTCCTGAAGTCAGATGAACTCAGTGGCACTCTGGTCCACACCACACGACCCTTCATCATGTGACCCGTCTGTGTGCTTAAATTATATCTTCAGTTCAAATCTAAAGATTCTTTGACTTCACTCGAGGACTCGAGCTTCACTCTAGACAAAACAAGAACACGTGAGTCGTCACCAGCTATCGTCTTTAATTATCTGCATTACAATTATCTGAGTTACAATCCTCCAAAATATACAACTCATGACATGTACAACAAACATATATGCTTATAGTAGTTGATGCAGTGACTAAGGATCTCTACTGGCATGTGTCATAGAAGAGCACGACTCTGATAAATAACCATTCATACCTTTAAAAAAGAAAAGGACCAGGTGTGGGCCCGGACAGGGACAGGGTGAGGAGCACGGACGACAACCTGCTGCATGTAAACCAAGTCTGTCCTCCAGAGGGCGCCGTGCGGGGGCTGCTTTGTGTCTGTCCTATTAACTGTTAATCCCGGTTCCAGCTGTGCGGCCACAGAGCGTACACGGCAGTGACCCCACGGACACTCGGGGCTGCGTTTGTGGGGCCTGATCTGAGGTTTCCTGACAGTCTGAAACAATAACAGCTCACTGATGCTTTTTGTGTTCAGGCAGAGCTACCACGTACTAACAGGAAGGATGTCATATATCCGACATGCAGCTCCTACTGACCCTGTGGGATTTGACCTCTCCTGCTGTTACTGTACGCTCTACAAATTCCTGTGAAACTTCCAGAGTCTGCAATTAAAGACCATTATTCACAGTATGATGTCTTGGATAGAGTCCAGGAGCTCCTGCCGAGGCCATCATTTGTTAGGAAGGGCACACGTCCAATTTGCTCCTCTGCTCGTATTTTGTTTGTTTGAACTGTTTGAACAGCACAATTTAAAAACGGAATAAAATCGAGTCCAGGACTCGAGGTGTCAGCAGGAAGAGGGCTGGCTATGCTCTGGAGCATGCAAGCAGCGGACAGGTAAACGCGGCACACCTTGAACGGGACTAAAACATGCACAGCTCCTAGTCAGCGTGTACTCTATCTACATGGGACACAGCTGGGCGCGTCATGGCTGTCTGCTTCGAAAAACCAAAGAAGATCCACAACAGGAAGGATGTTCTGTGCACACTTTCTTGGACGGCTTACCGGCAGATGGCGTCACAGCTATGGTCATAAAGGAGTGTCGTCTTCGATCTATTGCATCAGGCAGTCTATGGCGCTCTGGTGGAGCTACGGAGACGCATGCACGTGTAGAGGGGGTAGGGTTAGACTAATGCGTTCGTTAGTGGCTCACACATCAGCTGGTGTGTGAAGCCTCCTGCTAACCGTCTGAATAAAACTACAAATATGGCTTCCAGAGGACTGTATCCGTCGCGCGTCTAAAAACAGGTTTTCACTTTGACTAGTTTGGAATTATGGTGAGGTCTTCAAAATAAAAGCTGAGCTTGTAGGTAAGCACAAAGTATTACACATCAGTCTAACCCTAGTGGAGGTGGCAGAGACATGAGTGGACATCTGGCTCGCAGTTCACATGACATGGTACCTTGGCACATGACGATGGGGCACGGGGGAGCGCAGTGGTGAGGTGTCACTGGAGAGGTGGGTATCAGGCAGGCATTGGGGTGGGCAGGTGTGGGCGGGGTCAGACTCAGTCATTTAGCTCTGGGCCGTTAGCCGCTGCTCTGTGAGCGACGCCTGGTGTGATACCGTCTTGTTTTCGTGAGCCCTCAGCTTGGAGACGATGTTGATAAACGCCAAGCTCTGGACCTCTTTATGAAGCGGCTCTGAAGAGAAACACAGGAGGCAGGCGTGTTATCAAAGGCACAGGTCCCAGCATGCACAGTGTTTAATCACGTGTTTAAACACAGCAGTTTGTGCAGAGACCCTCCAACACTCCTGCTGCTGAGGCAGTCCCATCGCTTGCACACTGACAGTGAGACTCAGGCAGACGCAGTGACCTCAGCGCTCTGACGCCAGGGCGCCGAAACACCGACCGGTTGAACCGTTTCAGCTTTTATTTGTCCGTCTGCTACCTTCTTGTCCTGCTGTTATTTCACATTTTTAAAGCTGCGTTACACGAAGACATCCAGAGTTTCATCAGCACAACACATTTGATCTCTGCAGCCAATCAGCCGTCACATAGAGCTCAAACATGTGAGTGGTTACAGTCTCACCTGAGCCCATGACTGCACAGATGAGGATCATGGAGTTGTACTTGATCTCCGGTGCGCTCCTCTCATCTGACAGCAGCTTGTGAAGCACAGACACCAGGCCGGCTCCCACCAAGTCCTTCTCAGCTGCAACTGAAATGCAAACTTTCATCCAGCTGCAGTGCTGCACAAACGTTACAAGCTTCAGCGCCACATTTCTAAACACGCTCGTGTGCAACACGGCTCCTGAAACGCCTTCAAAGTCCATTATCTGAGATTCAACAGTAGCGTGTAACCACAGCTGCTCACACCTAAAACATGTTCTGTGTCACAGATGGTGACGACAGGGATCATGGATCCTGCCTGGATCTTACCTAAATCCAGGGCTGCTATGAGACCCAGAGCCACCAGGGCTTCATTCTGCATGATCATGTGCTCACTGGTTGCCATGGTAACTAAGTGTTTGACTCCTCCTCCCTGGATGACAGTCCTCACTACCTCCTAAAGAGAGAAAAACAAAACCACAGAATTAAAAACACGCAGAGGTTCAGCGCACTGTGAGCTGTTTTAAAGAGAACTACATGTAATAATAGTTACATGTGACAGGTTCTATCATTTAAAATAAATCAAACAGTCACATCTTCCATAAAAGGCCTCTCATCCACACATGCAGAACAAATCCAGCCACAGGAGTCCAGAAATCAGGTGTAATAATCAGAAATCACCGTTGGGCCTGAACATTGACTGTTCAGTTCAATGTATGTAGCATATTCGACTGTCAGTACCTTCAATGCTAATCGCTCTGATAGGACATTATGGTGGACATTATGGTGGACAGCATCGGACGCTGCACTGAGGTCTAGCAGCACAGAGACGACTGTCAGAGGCCATGAGAAGATCAGTTGTATGAAAGCAAGGGTGGAGATTGGCCTATATTAGCTAAGAAAACGAATTCACAAATATGGGTGGAGGTGACAGCGTCCAAATAAAAAGCAGTGTTAGTGAAATGATCCTGAATATTCTCCTCTGTAAAGGTCAAAGGTGAGCGCTGAGTGTTTACCAGCCTGGTCTCTGAACAGTGACGTTCCAGCTCCAATAACGCTAAAAAGAAGCTGCTCAAACATGCAGGATGAACTTTCTGGGAAACTCTGATCAGTGCCAGCTAACTGATCTTCACTACACAACATAATCAGCACGTGTGGGTGCAGTTAGCTCTCAGAGCTCAGTCGTTATCGATGCCTTTGACTTCCAAACGTCTGCCAGGCTGCGATCCTGGATTACCTCCCACTCTGGAAACCTGAATGTGGACCGGCTGCAGACTTGAGCAGTTAACAAGCACAGCTGCAGTGTTGGAGGGTGAGTGATGGCGTGTGGTCTGACCTTGGACTTGCTGTGTCGAATGAGGGCAGACAGAAGCCTGTTGGACTCGCCCATCACGCCTGCGTGGTCCTTGGCTTCGCACCACTCCACCAGCCTTTCCACCAGCTTCCCATTGGTTCCCAGGTGGTCTGCTGCTTCAGCTGAGCCAACACACAGTGGGCAAGGCTGCCGTCATTGATGCTGCACACGTGAGTAGCTGCTTTCATATTTGTCTTAATGACTCAAAATGAAGGCTGTTAAGAACCTCTCCTCATTGCCCCGCACAAGCAGAACTCCAGCAATCACCATAATGATGCCTTTGGATACCAACGGTTCCAACATGAATAAAACTGAACATTAAAGACAGAAGCCAGCGTTTACCTTGGGTGTCGATGAGCATGCGTAGCGTTCCCAGCAGTTTGAACTGCACTGGAGGCATCTCCGACTGCAAGAACTTCAACACCACATCTGCCACTCCAGCTGACAGCATCTTGGATTTGTTCACCACTGCAGAGGAAATAACAGAACAAACACTGTTCACAACAAAAAACAAAGTTATATGATGCTTATATCGCGCTGACAGCATCAGGCACACCGCTCCTCCTTCACTGTGAAGCAGCTGGCCTTCCCAACCCTGAACAACAGCTCGGGAAGAACTCCCATTTCAGCATAAAGATCCATCAGCTGACTCACGAGGAAACATCAGCTCTTTAACTACCAGCAAAGAGAACATCAGCAATATGCTGTTATTAAACCCGTGGCTGCCAGACAGTATTTGGTAAGAGCTGAGTGATTATTGCAGGCTGGATGAGTCACAGGTGGATCATGACGGAGCAGATCACAGGGAGAAGTGTGCCATAAATCCACAGCTGAACGCAGCAGAGAGCCCACAGTGTGCAGTAACACACACAAAGAGCAGAGCCACAGGATCAGACTAGTTCCTGGCCTGAGCAGCAGAGCTGAGGATGTAAAGAGCTGCAGACGGAGCGGTGACATCAGTGGATGACTTGCTGACTTTGCAACACTTTATTTAAATGTTTTCCTTCTGTTGCCGTGTGCAGCTCCGCGGTCAGTGTGAAGATGCAGGCAGTGCTCAATCCTCCACAGCGAGAGCTCAGCGTCTTTATCTCAGAACTAATGAGCGAGTCTATCCAAAGCTTTTCTAAAACTCTTTCTACAGTAACTTATTTATTGAGATGTTAGCATGAGGTAGCATATAAGGTAAGGTAACATATAATAACAGAATAATCTAATAACATGTATCATGCTGTTTGTTTTACAGTTTGTTTACTAGTAGATTATATGTTACACCCTCACGATCTGTTGATTGTTTTGTTGAAAATAAAATGAACTTGTTCATGAATGACTTCTTGACGAGCATGTGGGCGAGTCCTCCGACTGGGACCACCGTCACCCTCCACATCCTCTCCAGCTCTTCTCTGAGCCCTTGGTACCCCTACAGCTTCTCGTGTTGCTTCTTCCTGATATTGCTGTCATTCGGAAGCGCTACATCGATCACTACGGCCGTCTTCTTCTGTTTGTCTACCACCACTATGTCCGGTTGGTTAGCCACCACCATTTGTCCGTCTGTATCTGGAAGTCCCACAGGATCTTAGCTCGGTCTTGGGGGCATCTCCCATTTTGACCTCGGGACTTCCAGGTTATACTCGGCACAGATGTTCCTGCACACTATGCCGGCCACTTGGTCAAATATCCTTGGGGAAGATACTAACTGCTCTCCAATGCATCCATCAGGGTATGAACTTAGCGATAAAACATGGAAAGAGGTGCTTGTGGGGAATGACTTGTGCAAATCCTCAGTCCTGACTGCCTCCCCTCAGGACTAAAGACTGAAGCTAAAGACTTTCTTGCATTAACTGACTCTTAACCTCGTTCAGTGGGTAGATGAACCTACCCAGGCTAAGGGCCACACCCTTGACTGGGTCTTTTCCTGAGGCTTGGACATTCGCATAAAGGATATAAACAACGTTGGGATCTCCGACCACGCCCCAGTCATGGTGACTTAGATACTGAACTGGACTTTACGAATAGTTGATGCTGAAACTGCGGCAGATTTCTCTCTGTCTTTCCTGAATTCTGCATCCACTACTTTTGGTTGTTCTGCCTCTCATATGGTTGAAGACTTTGCAAACACCTTGTTATCCACATGCTCTTCTATCCTTGACGCTGTTGCACCTAAAATGAAGCGCCCTACAACCTTTTCCCAACGCTGGTTAAACGACTCTACGCGCCTTAGGACGTGTCTGCTGCCATGATGAGAGGAGGTGGAGGAAAGATCAACTCCAGGTATCCTGTGAAATCCTACGTTCGAAATTTCCAACTGCTTTTCAAACCTACTTGCTGATTATAAGTGAAGTCAAATAGATTGGCAGCACTTGGCTGCCACAGTGAGGGTGTACGTCGTTTTTCTCAGGACTTTTTCTCAACATTTTCTAAGGAATGGGTCGATCTCTGGAGCTCAGTGGACAACTGTCAAACTGTGAAACGTCTGAATATTCCAGCCAACTGTTAGTGGAGGTAACTGGGAAGGACAGCAGCTTAGCCACACAGTCCCCAGACGGTACATGTCTGCCTGCGCTCTGTGTGACTGTTTAAGAGTTTGAATAAACACTTGGAAATCGTAACCCTTCCCAGAAGAGTTGAAGCTGTTACAGGGAGGGCCAACATCATATTAAACTCTGTGGATGAGACATCACCCAAGATCGTGTGCAGGCAGACAATACGTTTGGTGATATAGTGTGCATGTGTAGTGTGCATGTGTAGTGTGCATGTGTAGTGTGCACGTGTAGTTTGCACGTGTCATGTGCATGTGTAGTGTGCACGTGTCATGTGCATGTGTAGTGTGCATGTGTAGTGTGCATGTGTAGTGTGCACGTGTAGTGTGCACGGACTTGTAATCCCATTTTCATGCATGAAGACTTCACAAAGCTTATCATTAGAGCAACTATGTAGCTGCAGTGTCCACATCTGGTTGTCATCAATCAGGAGGTGTAACCTGATATATTGACCCACCGGGTATAGCCAGGTTCCTCAGGGCGCTCAGGGCTGCGTGCTGAACAGTGACGTTTCCTTCCTCAACGTGCCGATCCAGCAGCTCCAGAAGCTTCTGCACGATGCCAGTGTCCACCATGTGGATGCAGTTGCCATCTGCAAACAGCAGGAACAGTATAGTTGGGTGCATAAACACATTGTGTGGTTATGTGGGTACAAATGATCCTTATCTGCACTGTTTAAAGCTGCAGACGACCCCCAGACTCTAACCCAATGAATGTGGCCTAAATGAAAACAGCCCCAGACAGGAGCCTGTGATACTGGTGTAATGGATCCCCACAGGTGTAACCCTCCCAGCAACTGGGAGACTGGATCATAGATTTTAGTTGTTGCTACTGAAGAAACTGCTTTTCTCCAACTCTGTGTTGAAGGATATGAATCGAATACTGTGAACGAGGTGAAACAGTGGTGAGCATTTGGTGCTTATTGGAGTACTGAGGATAAATCATTAGTCTGGATTCTAACTGGTGATAATGGAGGGTCGATGCAACTAAAGCGTGTAACAGAGGTTAAATCTAGTTCAGGGTGCTGACTGTGAGCATCCTCACAAAGTGGCAGAACGCTCGACTTCCTCTCATTGATGTCTATTGATGGGTTAATAAACACACAGAGTGGGCGGGGCCTCTGGCAGGTCTTCGTATGAGAACCATGGCCTTGGTTTACTGTTGTTCTGATTTGTGTTACTTTTGGGAATAATGGTGGTGAAACTGGTGTTTCTAAAGTTTGCTTTGTGTGTCTGTACTGGGGATACTGGTGTAGCAGTGTGCTAACCGATATTTAGGTGCTGCTGTCTGTGAGTTTCAGGACGTGGCTATGACATCACTTCCTGTAAGAGTAACGCCAGGAGTTCATCTCCAGAAAGAACGGCCGCTCTCTCCTAGTCGATGAACACGTGGGAGCGATGAAGCTTCAGCTTCTGTTACATGTGACTGAAATGTTGCAGCCATCACAGGTGCTGGATCTGTGTGCTGCACTCTGTGCATGAAGGCTGCTCCGACTATCACCAGGTCATTAAGGATTCAGTGTTTTATTATCAGCTACCAGGTGAGTCTGGCCAACGATGCCTCCTCGGTAATGCTAATAACACTCTGTGCTGCTTTATTCCTCATTACTGACGTTTATTTTCAGTGAGGGAGAAAAACATGGAGGTCAGCGCGTTTCTTTCTTCACTCCATCGTTCAACTGGGATACCAGTGAGTGTCATTAAACTGGTGTGAGTTCCAGAGTCACTGGGACTAAGATACAGGGCTGACATTTCCAGATTCCCATCCCCTCAGTGATGAAACGTCTAACGCTGGTGCTGGAGGGCACAACGTTCCACAGTGTGGCATCATGTCACTCCATAGTTCACATTTTGACTTCCTCAAACATAGAGCGACTCACAGCTTACCATTGCGAGCAAAGTTAGCGATGGCCAGCGCCCCGGCCAGCTGCAGCTGATGGTTGTGAGATGGTACCCAGGACAGGACCCTCTGGAAGACGCTGCCCTTTCCTCCCTCAAACAGCTTCTGCATGGACTCGTCTGCACAAAGACGGGAAACAAGAAGAAAGGAGGCAGGAACAGAGCAGCTGTCAGCACTGTTACTGTTGGGTTGCTAATGTGTGGCAAGACTGCAGAGAGCCAGGACCACGCATGGAGCAGCAGAGATATCAGGGCTAAACTAAATGAATCACGTGATCAGGAGCTAGTTCCATTTCCAGCATTTGAACTGGGATCAGTGGTTTCCTCCCAGCGTTTGCTCTTCCTGTCACCCACGTGAGCTGTCTGCAGCACTCGCTGCTTGCTTCTTCTCTGGCGTGCTGGCCTCAGAGAGTTTCTGCCTCCAGTTTGCTGTTTCTACTTTTACCAAGAACAATCTGGTTGCATATTTTGCAAAGCATTGTGTTTTTATAAGAACTTTACTAGAGGAGCACATGCAGCTCCAGCTGCTCCGACACGTGTCCTTGTTTTAAGTTTTAGGGACCGTAAACACAATGAGACCACAATATGAGACATTATCACATACAGACGTGGATGCTATCGTAGCTTCTGAAGGCTGCTGTGGAACAACTGTATTAAGGAGAGCCATACCCCCGAGCAGCAGGAGAACCATCAGGTCAGAGGCGGTCTTCAGTTGGGCGATGTCCTCCTCCCGCTCTCCATCCACCGTCTGAGCCACGACTTCCAGCAGACACTCCACCAGGCCCGCCTCCACCAGCTGCAGCTTTATGACATCTGGCACAGGGAGGCAGAGAAGACCTTCAGAGAGCACCAAAGCCTGAAACTATCTGCTGCAGCCTGTCCCTGACTGGCCCGAGCTCTTCAGGAGCCTACATGAAAAGTACTGGTGGCCACCAGCGCTACTGTTCAGCCTCCTAGAAGCTAGAAAAGCTGAGCTCTGGAGGTCACTGAGATTCAAACACGTTTTAAGACAGGCCTGTTGTATCAGTCTAAACTGCTACGGTCCCTCAGCCCACCCAGCGCGGTTTGTACCCCAGAAGGAGCCAAACTGGCTAAAACAATGAGAAGTGGCAGGTCTGTGGTCATGAACTCAGGACACAGTGTTGGTTTAATCAGATCGTTGGTACTGAGGCTAATGACAGTCACAGCCGGATCAATGCAGATAATTAAATCATGCATGATTTTAAAGCTCCAGGAACAGGAGACAGAGCTGCACCAGGTTCCTCTGAAAGACTCGTTTCACCTGTAACACTAACAAGACAAACATGGCACAATGCACCCTAACAACAAACAGTTATCCCCAAATGAGATCAAAAGTAATGAGAATCACCAATCACCACACAGGTGATGCTGCAACCAGTGAGCCGGCTGCCGTGGCAACCAGAGACAACTAAACAGAAAGGCTGTTTGCTGTAGGCAGGCCACAGAGGCAGAAACAGGCTCGGGTCAGTGCAGACGAGACGAACTCGCCAGTACGTCGTAAGCAACCATCCCTCTGTCTCACAGAGCACTGAGCCACCCTTCAAGCTAAAGGCTCGTGTTGTCCCAGCACAGCCTGCATGCAGTAACCAGCGTTTTCCCAGTAAACCGATGCTACACTGAAAGCGTGGCTCAAAGCGTGCGCCACCAGGACGCTGACGTTCAGGTTATTACAGAACAGAGCTGTCTGTCCAATGAAAAGCTGCATGACAAATAAAAGAGGCAGAGCGTCTCTGGAGTTAAGTAGGACGTTGTCCTGGAGACTGACAGTGTGGGAGGACTCGTGTGCCTGCAATGGTGATAACAGTCAGCTCTGTGCTGCTCACACACTGGTGTGTGAAAGCAGGCAGCTGAGACCCACAGGAGCTGCCATGACTGTGCAGTTAGCCTGATGAGTCACAGCATCGTTTACTATACAGGAGGTGGTGAGCATGATGTCCATGTGAAGCCCTGCAGCCTCCACGGCCTCCTCCTGACTGAAGAATAACAACGCTGTTAAAGAAAATAACCCGTTACCATTTTCTGCGAGCGGAGCCAGAACTTCAAAAATCATTTCCTTCTTCTCGTGCTCCATCTGTTTCTGGAAGAGGTGCACCAGCTCCTCAGCAATGTTGGTGGATGCAAACTGCTCTTTGCTGGACTCTGGAAAACACAACAGGAGAAAGCTCACACTAGTGCACCGAGTGTGCTCACTGCAGCTAACTGAGCTAACTGTGTTTCATGAGAGCGTGTCTAACAGGTTAAACTCTGTACTGGAACATGAAGCCAGACGAGCCACCGCACCACGTGGGACATGGTGCACGATCCTCCAGGCCTGGAAGGACTAGTACACATGGGACTATCTGGAAGCTATGCATCAATATCATGGGGAGGCGGAGACTGCTACTGTGTGTGTGTGTGTGTGTGTGTGTGTGTGTGTGGGGGGGGGGGGGGGGGCTGAAATGTCAGTTTGTGTTGTATTAAACACAAACCACATTTTAATTTCCATATTTAGTCTATTTGCTTAAAATCGTACTGTGCAGCTTATTTAAGCTGTTAAAGAGAAAAAACACTGATGAAGTAAAAGTCTCTTTACCACAAAAACGTAAGTGGGAACAGCCGTCACATGTGACAGGAGGAAATGATGGTCTGTAGCACTGCTGCTGCTACTTATTCATGGACTCAGCATGTGAAGTTTAGAAAAGGCTCAGACTGGTGCCACACATGTTACTGTTGTTTTTAAAGTCCTGTCACAGACTAAATGCACGTGTACATGAACTCACCGAGCTCGGCCAAGTTCCCAAAGGCAATTAGACACATTTCTGTCAGGGCTGTGTTGTGGGAGTGGATGCCAAGCAGCCTCACCAGAGTGGGAATTACACCCATACTGATCAGCTGGGCTTGTAGGGAATCTGTAAAAGCAGAGAGGCACAGAGTTGTCAGTGTTACAAAACTCAGCTCAATGTTATTTTTACACAGCGCCAAATCACAACAACGGTCGCCGCACCTATTGTAAGGTGGAGCCATTAATAACAAAGAAACACCAACAATCACATGACCCCCTCTGAGCAGCACTGTGGCCACAGTGGGAAGGACAAACTTCTTCTTCCAACGTACTTTTAATGCAGCTACACCGAGGATTTGTGAGCAGGCGTGGCCTGTCTAAGGTCACGTCCACGTGTCTGACTTGGAGTTCAGACTTGGTCATTTGGTTTTCTTGCTGTCTGTCCATGCAGAGATGGACATCATTGGGCTTCACAAACTGTTGGCCACACATTCTCCTTCAGACTTTGTTAGCAGACTTCATGGTTCCCTCACAGTCCTGAACCACATCATCTCATCACCACTGCCACGCTGGACTGTTGGTAATAATGCTCTCAGACTTCTTCATCGGCTCTTCAGTCGCTTCACTGGTCAGACTGATTTAAGTGAAACAGTAATCAGACCAGGCTGTGGTTGGAGGAACTCACAAGAAGGTGGTGAAGTCACTGAATTTATACTTCAACAAGAAGAGGCCAAAGCCTGAGTCAATGAGACAGCAAAGAGAAAACTACATGTGTTTATTCTGAGTCCAAACAGTTTGGTCCAGACACTCAAACCAAACCTCTTCAGTAGGACTCAAGTCCAGACTTTGACTTGTCCATCAGCTCCAGGACGTCCTTTTGTCTGTAGACGTGTTTCTGCTCAGCTTTGAAGCTCACGGCCGTTGTCTTGTTGACCAATCAGGGATTCGGTGAGGATCTTGTGGCAGACTGTCGTCTTCATGACGCTGCCGACCTTCCAGAGTACAGCCTTCTTCTTCAAAATGCTCCTCAGTAATGTGAATGGCCGCCCATGTGTTTAGTCACATGCCTTCAAAGGTCGGTGTGTTGCTCCATGGATCAGCCAGACCATCACTGACCCACCAGCAAACCAGTCACGTCTGTGAAAGGCACAGACTGGAAGCACTGGACCTCCCAGCTCTGCTACTCCATGGCTATAGGTTCAAATCCACTGAAGGGCTACCCTGATGTACCCCTGAGCAAGAGCTGCCCACTGTTTCACTGAATGAACGGATTAAGTGCAGAGGACTGAGCACATTAATTAATAAAATATACATTATTATTATATTATTATTTATCATCATTATTTATCATTATTATTAATAATAATAATGATAATAATAATAATAATAATAATATTATTATTATTATTAAAATACCACAAAAATATTTTTTAAAAACTTTCCCCTTTAAATGTGACCTATGACCCATACAGTTCAACTCCCCCACTAAACTGATACTCTGAAATTATGAGTGTAGGTCACATACATGTCTTAAAACTCACACGCGCACACACGCACACACACACACACACACACACACACACACACACACACAGTGCAGTAAGCATGAGTGTGAGCTGCTGTCAGAGCTGCAGAGGTTGCAGCACAGTGGAAACAGCAGTGAGTTTATGGACACGATGGCAGGAGGAAGAAGAGTAATGAAACTAGATGAGGCACAGTTGCAGTGACAGAGCAGTGGATGAAGACTTAACACAGCCACCCAACGACATCCCTGAAATGCCCCAAACCAATGAGCTGATATATCCCACAGGCCTGAACCACCCAGTGAGTCAGTGAGTATCTTAAGCTGTGTGGACGCTGGAAACCAGTGTGCCATCATGGTTCCCTTTGATGGGGACAGCTTGCAGCCATTCGAGGCTGTTTCCCCTCTAATGCAGTTACTATTGGTCAGTCTCACTGGTTCATCGCTGTCAGAAACCAACCATTAAAACGAGCGCTACCAAAACCACCGGTCCACATTCCAGCTGTCAAAACTGTCACGCTGAAGGTGAGCTAGACGCCACCGATCCTGTTCAAACCCGTCTCTGCACATTACACTAGGCTATGATCAAACCCTGTGTCATTGCTTCAACAGCAGCTACACGTGAAGTCAACCCCACCAGTGCCACCTGTCAGCCTCCATCTAGGGTCACCTACAAATAAATGTGATCTTTAGAAACCATGACCTCTGACCTTGAGGTCAAACATTTTCAGTAGAAGCACCCATGATGTTAACCTTATTCACAGTCACAGGATTTTTAGAAAACGTGACCTTTGACCTCGCTTCTGGTTTGATTTATAAAGACCTACGTCACCTCACTGTCATGTAATCACATTCACAAACTCGAGTGACCACGCCACCCAGCGGGGCGCCGCCTACACCACCCAGAGGGGCGCCGCCCACACCACCCAGAGGGGGCGCTCATTTTATTAATGAGCGACAATAAAAACAACAACACTGGTCTTTCAAAGTGAAATGTTCATGTTAGAAATCGTCCCGTTTTAAAGTGTAGCTGCATTTGACATCTATCAAAAAGACATGAACACCTTGATCGCATTCATGTGCCAACATTTCCACGTGTGCGTGTTTACGTGTGAATGATTGTTCGTGTCTGTAAGACTTTAGAGGCCGATGAAGAGCCTGTCAGCATCCTGACCTTTGTGACCAAAGTTTTGGTGCAGCTGAAAGCCAGCCGTCATGAAGTGTAGCTGTTCATGTTAACAATAATCCAGTGTGTTAAACTGTGCTCGTGTCATCACCGCTGCTGTGCTATCAGTGTTGTTGACAAACTGCTGCAGGTGTGGCAGCGCTGTGCATCAAACTGAGCATCGAGTTTGTGTGGAGAATGTTTTACAATCAGATTTCGTGATGCACGGCTGCAAACAGACATGTTTGAGTCAGTGTGACCGGACGTGCCTGAGAAAAGCGTCACCTTTCAGAAAGCTACGTCCATGTTTACAGCGTCTGTGTGCATATAGAAGCTACCTGTATCCAAACAAAGCAGCTGCTGCTGACCAGCCGATACACAAACGTCAACAAAGGATTACAGCCGAATGACAGTGACAGACACGCCCCCTGGAGTCAGGCAGAGCAACATGAGGCATGGAGGAGCGCTAGCCTCGCAGCAATAATGGCACATTAGATGTGAAGCTGAAACAAAGAACAGGAGAGAGCACAGGAGAGTAGAAACCAGGCAAGAAAAGAATCTGTCGGATTCTACTGTGTCTGCACTGAAACAGAACATCCGCTCATTAGTTAGGATGAGTTAGAGTGCTTCTTTGGGGGAGATGGTCATTACCATTATCATTGCTATAGTTCATCAGCATGCCACAAAAGACAGTCAAGAGCTTCTCATTTGCCGGCTCAGTATTTTGGGAGAGGGACTTTATGTGTTCAGCTACTATCTGAGCCCCTCCTGCCAGGTCAACTGCACTCCTGCCCTCATCTGCAAAACAAAGAGGCCGGGACACAAATCAGCCACACAGCAAAGACAGATGGTCAAAAACAACCTGGAACATGGAAAAGCAAGGTTAAGTGATCAGAGCATTCATAGAGCCATTTAAACCACGGCTGTCAAAGGTCAAAGGTGAACGACAAAGGAAAGGACTACGGCGACGCTTCAGGTCCAGTCCGAAGCAGACGGGTCGTTGTCATGGTTCAGCGAGGCTTCATAGATGTTGTTTGTTCTGCTTATCAGCCACCGTTCATGTAAGTAACCCAGCTAGCTTTGTGTGGCAGCAATAAGACGCAGCGAATCAGCAGCTTTGCAGATGTAATCAAAGCTCCAGCGAGCCAAAGCGTCCTCAGACAGGACATCGATCCCCGAGCTTTCAGTGCGATACAGGAACCATGTGCCGCTCACCAGAGACCTGTCTGCGCTGCTGCTGGTCTTCAACACCACTGACTGAAGCCCATCACTGTGTGACGCTGTAGACACTCGGACACTCGCCTCCACACGTAGATAAAACCAGCATCCACCGACTGTCATAAAGCGTTCCCTACCAGGAATCAAGAGGCCAAATATCCAGCTGGGATTATGTTTGTTGATGGCAAAGCCTGGTCCAGGTCAGGATCCACACATTAGTGGATTTATATTTCAGAGAAAGAGACGTGTAACCAAATGTGTGTTCTCTTAAAGTCGTATCCTGTGATTTCACTGGAAAAAACAAACAACTCAAGATTGCGAGTGTAGGTGACACATCCGAGGCCTCTGCTGGGCTCTAAGCCACCCCAGTTACCTGGACTGGTCTCCTGCTGTGTTTTTGCCTCGAATAGTCAAACTGTGGTTTCCACATGTGGCAGAACTGGTTTCTGTGTTGTATTGTTGGATGTTGCTGAGGTAGAGCCTTTGTAGGTGCTAGGGTCCACATTTAGTCCTGTGTGACACCAGTTTAAACTGGGTTTGGGCATAAAACACGTACTGTTGGCCTTTATAAAGAGCGCACAGGCTTCCATGGACGAGGCGTTTTTGTGACCCAGGTCCTTTCTTGATGTGCAGACGGCAGGGAGGGAGACATTTAACCTGAACACACCGACAGTTGTGGGCTGGATATGGTGTCACAGCTGCACAGAGGCTTTGCTGAGAGTCGCCCTTTATTTATATATATAGATCAACAAACCACCTCACTCTGCTCAGTGAGGTGACCGAAAGCTCCAACTTGAAGGAGTCAGGTAACATCACCAACGATCTTCTTCCATCTGCAGTCGGAGGTGTTGGTTCTTCTGACCATCCTGAGGCACAACTTTCACCTCCTGTCCACTGAAGTTTAAAACAACATGGCTGAAGAACGCAGCGAGCGAGGGATGACGATGCTGACGCATCATCGTAGGACAGCAACGACCATCCAATCAGACAGTTATCTTCATACATCACTGACCGAACAAACATCTGTTTTTATTACACTGACAAACGGTTTCATGCTGATTGAGCTCTGACACCATGTGACATTAAACACACACACACACACACACACACACACACACACACACACACACACACACACACACACACACACACACACACACACACACACACACACACACACACACCGTGTGGCATATTTAGCATCAGCAGTCTCAGAGCATTGAAGTAACTTTGGGTCAGTCCGGCGCCTCAGGTTCGTCTGTACTCCACTGCGTTGACACTACAGACCCGACATTAAAACACTGTGCGACCCACAGTCCTCCACCACCTCCACCACCTCCATCACCTGAAGCCTTTCTCCTTTAAGGACTTAAACTGCCACCGTAAGCCTACATTTAGCAAGTGCATATAATCTGGTGTGAGACGGTCATCAGAGGCTGGCACTGATGGCGGGCCGTGTCTCGTTATGCGTGCTCGGAAATGTGACCACGTGTGGCGTTGCTATAGCAACCGTACTGCAGTATGACACATAAAATCTGGATTTTTGGACAACATAATATAGCACAAAGTAAAGTGTGCATGAAGCGGCGCTGAGGTAACAGAGCGTCACAGCTCTCTGCACACGCTCCCAACGACGTGCCGTCCTGGCAGGAATGCTTACTCCCAGAGATTTACTGGTGATTCCCACGTTCAGGAATCCCATCTAAACTTCACCCTGACTACTCTGCCTCCATGGTGATTCATGCTGTCACCCACCTTGTTGACACAACGGCTGTATCCCAATTCAGGGTCTGCAGCCTCAAAGGCCGCATTTTAAGGCCGATTACGTCACAGCGGCGCGACGAAGGCTGTCCCAATTCAAAGGCTGCTCGAAATGCGTCCTTCATTTCCCTGAATTTTAAGGATGTGGCGGTGTAGACTTCGTGGCCCAACATATCCCAGAATGCATAGCGCGGCGGTGGGTGTGGATAAATTTGCCGGAAAAAAAACGGCGGATGATGGGCGGCCGAAGAGTAAACTTTAAGTACTGAATATGATGTCACTTATTTATGTGCAAATGTTTAATAACGAAGAACATTAAACATTACTGTTGGCCACACAAAGTCATGTGACATTAGTGACGTTTGTACTAACTTGGTTTTAAAGCCTTTAAATATACGCCGTCCAATAGCTGAGCTTAATCAGAGAATGATCAAAGCTCAGGTAGAAACAAACAAATGAACAAAAGATTGTCTCCTTCATCTCTGTCAAACACAGCTGTATGACACGTTTCCAGCTGTTAGTATCATGGTTGCTAGGCAACCTGAGCAGCGCAACGGAGGCTAGACCGTCCCTCGCATTTCCGGCCTTAGCGGTCTTTGAGTACGCGGCCCTCGAGGATCGTTGAGGCTGCGTACAGCCATACAGACAGTGTACAGCAGTCTGTGCTTTAAACTGCCACACAGCTGCGCACAGCTGCACACAGCAACGACACTACGAGGCACCTTAAGAAGAAAGCAGCAGTTTGTCACAACATGGAGGCTCCGCCCCACAGCGCCTCTCACAGCACCTGCGAGGCCTTTAAAGTCGGCTCACACACACACGTGCGCACACAGCAAAGCACAACTAGCATGAGTGCACAGGAGTGCAGGACGCAGCACAGATCCTCCCTGCTGCAGGAAGGACGATGAGATTTCTTTAATGGTCATTTCCTCTGTGGTTTGTGCTGGACACGCGTCCTGTTGGGTACGAAGGTTGGGGTATTCACTCCTCCACACACCCAGCTTGTTAGCAACACAACAGAATATGCACGGACCTGACAGCTGTGACTTACATGTCACTGTTTACATGTACCAACTGCATCTGCACTGCAGCCGTCAGCACTGCAGCTGCAGTGTCTGCAGCAGAGCGTCATCGAGGCCTGAAGCTTCTAGAGCTCAATCAGGAGCCCGACCCTCAGACACAGGCTACATGTACCAGTTTCAACACTATCATTAAGATGAATAAGCTGTCTTAATTACACAAGTACAGCACTCACACACTTCCCCTCTAATGTTTCTAACTAGACACGGTACAGCTGCAACACTCAAGGTTCAGGAGGCGGGACAGTCAATCAGTGTGTCGTCAGAACATGTGAACATCACATTATCCATAAATAAATGACGTACCTAAACTCCAAATCCTTCTGTACCACGTGCTGTGAAGACTGAGTGTGTGAGACTCCTACTTACGGCTGTCGTAACAGATGTTGCCCAGAGCTCGGCCAGTCTGCAGCAGCACCTCCTGATCGGTGGAGTTGAGCAGCTGGACTAAAGGAGGGATGAGGCCGGCTTCCACACAGGGACTCCGCATGAACTCTGGAAGCAGAAAACAGGTCAGCATCCAGCTGTGTCAGATTACCAAGCTCAGAGCATCAGCTACATACAAAGACCGTTATTTCATCTTCACATGCTTAAACCAGCTGAGCCCAACCAAGAGGCTGAAAACATCGTCCTTTCATCAGACACAATCAGACTTTCTGTTAGGCAGTGGTCAGGGATGGCTTCGTACCAGCACTTACTAATGTTACGTTAGAGACCAGGAAATGAAACAGGAAGTAGATTACTGACTGCTGAATGAACAACTGACAGTCGTCGTATCCTGTCTGTGGGAAGGAGGCCTCATCAGTCAGTGTGGATCATTTGGGCTGTCGAGTGGATAAGACGCTGCAGCAGCAGCAGCTTGATATGATCAGGTGAAACTGCTGGACTGTCTGTAGCCCAGCAGACGTTTCCAGAAGCAGTGGCATAAATGCCAGCAGGTCACTGCCAGGCTTGGCAAACTGCTGGGGAGTGATGATCAGCTGCAGGAAAGCCAGCCATCATCCTGACCTTCTCCTGTTCTGATCATTGTCTGTCTTTACACCACACTCAGGAAACAGAAGCCATGCATGGATCCTGTGCTCACACAATAACCTGCACGGACAGTTTGGCTCTGAAATCCACATAAACATGACCCCTGTGACCCCTGTGACCCCTGTGACCCCTGTGCGCCGACAACGCTCACGCGAGTGTCAGAACTGATCCGCAGAGAAGCCAGGTAGGAATGCAGACACCCAGGAGGAACGACAGGCTGCCCACAGCAGGAGGAAGAAGCCACTGATGCCAAGACTAGGGGCTGTGAGTGTCAGATCCACGGTCCAGGATGATCTTCATCATCCCTGCACAAAGGTGCCCCAGAGACCATCCTACACACAGTAGCAGAGCAGAAGATCCAAACTGGGAGCCAGCAGAGTGGCTGGGACAGGCCTCAGGAGCCGGAGTCCTGCAGCTTTGAGATCACCCTGCTGAACACGCCTGAATCAGGTGAAGAGCTCATGTTCAGGGCCTCATTCAGCATTTAACTCAGCTGACATGTGTAAAACCTGCAGGACACTCGAGGCCTGGAGTTCCCACCCTGGTAAAGAAACATCTGTGCCGCATACGACGCGAGGTCCCCAAGACGCCACCACAGCTGCTTCAGAACAACTGGGCTCCTCCTCCTACGTGTTCCTGCATGACGTCAGGTCCCGCACAGTCGAGCAGCTGCTAACCAACCAGATATACGGCGTTAAGAACCCCGACAACAGAGGAGCAGGGTCCAGGCGTGACATCGGGTCTGTGTGCAGCGCAGCCCTAAAACCACCAGGATACTACACAGGTAGATGAAGGAAGGAAGGAAGGAAGGAAGGAAGGAAGCAGCTCGCTCCCTCTTTTGAGATGTAGGAAAGAATCGTGTTAGTGGGGGAATAAACCTAGAAAGCAAACCTCACCATTTTTTGCCACCTCGGCTATAATGTTGGCGACTTTGGGTGTGCAGGAGGACTGTGGGTGTAACAGGGTGGGGAACAGGGGCAGGACGCCCATCTCATGGATCTTCATGCTGGCTTCAGTGCCTGAGGAAGGAAACACAATTTAGTCGAATCATGTGAACGCATCTGAAAACCTTTATTCATGTAAAGCATTCATGTGGAAGTAACAGTGGTTAACGTAGCTCCATATCTACTGCGGCACTTCTCCTCTGCCTGCACTGACATTAAATCAAGCGCAGCTTTACTGTTGTTTCTTACAGAGGCAAACATTAAGTGTTTATTGGAACACTGCTGAATTATACAACCAGATACTGTCAGGATGGTCATTTTGCTTCAAACATCCTGCATTGACTCGTGCATGTGGAACTAATGTGTGAGGGAAGAAATCTTTGTGTCCAGTGAACAATTATTTACCATCTTAACACAAAACTGCTGTGCAGCATCAAAAGAGGGATTGTTGTGAGTTATTGTGCAGGAAGTGCAAAAACGATGACTAGGGAATGTTCCTGTGTTGTGTCGTACGGTGATGTTTGCAGCAGCTGAGCAGAAACAAAGATCAGGGACACGTTTCGTTTGCTAAATTCTTTTAGAGAACATGTTTGAGTCTTTACAGCTCCACCAACTCCACGGTTGTTCTGGGCTGCATTTCAGAATAATGACAAAGCCTGATGAAAGTTTTTGAAATAAAGCTTTGGACAGATTCTCTGCACTGGCAGACCAGTGAGCCCAGTACAGAAGAGGGCAGGTCCACTGGGAAAGAAAGGAACTGGATACGTCTTATTTATTTTGCAGACCTCTGCTGTCACAGGTTGTTTCTCAGAGCATTTGATGGTGCAGGAAACTGGACTCACTGACACCTCCACTCTGTCTGCATCTGTCTGCAGCACAGACCTGCATCTAGAAGTGTTGTGATGGTCCGTCTCTCATCACTGTTAGTCATCTTTTCCTCACAGCACCGTTCATCTCAAATGGGCATCTTTATATTTTTAGTGCCGTCATCACGACTGACGCGATTAACAATGAACCCCTCTGAGAGCAGACCGAGTCTAAGGCTGCGTTCACACTGCAGGCGAAAGCGCATCAAATCCGACTTCTTTGACCCTCTGCGACCATCTATCCATCATGGTGACAGTGTGAACGGCACAAATCCCATATCTTCAAATCCGATCTGGGTCACTTTCGTATGTGGTGCTGAATCCGATACACAGCTGATGTTTCAGAAAGCGACTGCTGTGTGATGGTCAGGTCGCATTAAATCCATTTTTTACGTCACTGACACAAGACAGACGGCAATTATCAGCGCCGGAGAAGACATCGCGAACGCTTCCATCCAGTGAAACTGCTGGGAAGACAACGTGAACATTTTATTTGTTCTGTATAATCTGCAGATCCTGACAGAAATCTGCAGCTGTCCTTTGAAGCACCACTCCTCTAAAACAGCAACAAGGATCATTATTAGGCCACATGTAGATAACACAATAACTTTAGAACTTAAAGGTAAACTGGGAAACGTAAATCAATGAGCGTTCATTCTGAAAGACCTGCTGCTTTTCTCTTTGAACATTTGTTGTGGCTCATTAATAAGACAGAAGCACTTCTGTGAGCAGCTGTAAGCATCGTCTCCTAAACGCACTTTATTCACCCCTGAAACATACTCCTGTCAGAAACACGCACACGTTGGATTTTGCATTTTCTAAGAACATAATCGGAGCAATGACATAATCGCGCTGTGCTTCCATGTCAGCATAACCCGAGTGCGAGCATCACTTGGTCTCACTTGCTCGGCGTGCACAGCTGCTCCAAGCATCTACAGCAGTACTTTAATGAAAGGCTCACATTATGATTCTGTCCTAATGATCGAATCCCTGAACAACTTTCAAAGGCACACATACAGGTAAGTATAACAAAGTATTTGCTTGTCTGCCTTCACGTATGAGCCTTTCTTAATCCACAGGTTTAATACGCAGCTATAACAGGTCCATCAGGACGGCACCGGGTTAGGGCTGTATTTGTCTCACACTCTTCACTCCAGTTCATCCCAAAGGTCCTCCTGGGTGGAGCTCAGGACTGTTGCTCCACACCAAATGCACTCCTCCGTGTGTTTTACGGACCCTGCTTTGTGCAGCGGTGAGCAGTCGTGTGGGAACAGGAAGAGGCCGGCCCCCAACTGTTCCCACAAAGCTGGGACCTTGAAGTTGTCCAAAATGTCTCAGTGTGCTGAAATGAGTTATTTTCAGTGGAACTAAGAGGTCCAACTCCTATAAATCAACCCATCACCCCCACCAAACATGGCACTGTGCAATAAGTCACGCTGATCAGTGCTTGTTGTTATAGTGGTCCAGCTATGAAACTGTGTGTACTGTAACTCAACCAATCAATTCATTTATTCAGAGCACATCTGAAAAGTGATCATTCTGCGAGGACATGCAGAAGACTAAAAACCGAGGACGGGTTAAGTACGGTTCATTTGTAAACACACGGATTTACGAGCTCAAGTCCAAACATGAAGACTGATATTTATTCACGTTTCTGAGTTGTAGTTCAGAAACGTGGTCCAAGGGAGGCGTGCTGACAGATGCACGCGGAGGTTACACGCCTGTACTCACTGTTGTTGGCGAGGGCTTTCAGCAGGCAGTCCAAACAGCTCTCCACACTGTCAGTCGCGCTGTCTGTTGACGCGATCTTCAGCTTCTCTAGGGCGTCACTCAGGTTGTCTGGAAGCAGAAACATTTCATCACCAAAGGTCTGACAGGCAGACGTAGACTGTGGAACTGTGGGAAAAAGCTTTGAATGAAGTTTAACATTCAGCCTTCGAAGCTAATAAAGTACTGTACCTGCAGACTGCACGTCTCCACACCACACACATGATATTGCTTTTTTAATTTTACACTGGTTTCATATTATGTCTGCAGCTTCTCTGTCTCTGGATCTACAGTAACTGCACCTCACCGGTGCTCTGGACAGTACACCAGTTGGCTTAAGTGTGGTACAAACAACCCATAAATACAACAGATTACTAATACTTTCCAGTGCTGCCATCATCGAGTACTAATCTAATACCACTGTTAAATTATGCAAGTGTAATGCTCAGTGGGAGAAGAGACTGGGAGTTGTAACCACACAGCTCAACTATATTTCCAATAACATCAACATCATCTGTGTGGTGTGCTGATGATTATGTCACATGATGCAACCACAAAGTGGCGAGAGTTCAAAACGTGCTGATAAAGAACTAAAACAAAGTCACGTCTACTCTGAAGAAGCAGCCTCACATCTGCCATTTGGCCTGACACGTTAAAGCAACACTCATAGATGTTATATCAGTCACTGAACTGTGGTACGCGTACTACTGGTGGTACTGGGAAGTCTCCAGATTAAATAATATAACATGTTCAGACTGAGGGATTTCTGAAACATTCAAACGTACAGCTCTGCTGTCACGTCCAACATAAAGACAGGAAACTAAACAGCAGTGATGTTTGTAAGGTTACTGAAGTTGGGCTAGCTGCTGTATAATGATGTGCTAACACAGCTATGTTAGCATAAACACAGTGAAGCTGGAGGATGAACGCCAACTTTTTTTCCCACTCGATAAAAGCTTTAAAATGAACAGTGGGAGTGTCTGTGAAGGTTCTCAGTCATCCAGGTCATCGTAGTCAAAGGAGCTTGCAAAGAAAAGCGTCTGGACTTCTTTAAATTGCTTGAAGACGTTTCACCTCTCATCCGAGAAGCTTCTTCAGTTTAAGGTCAAATGGTGGAGAGTCCCAGATATAAACCTAGTGGGAGTGACCCCCCACAGAGGGACAAAAGGACCCCCTGATGATCCTCTAATCGCCTGAGCCAAGGTGTGAAACTGGGTGTGGGTCCCAATCAGCCAGAGTTTCGGGTGAGTTCATTGTGAAACCTGGGAAGGTCACTCTTTCGAGGATGCCAATGTTCACATTTTGGACAGAGAGGACAGATGGTTTGAAAGAGGAGTGAAAGAAGCCATCTATGTCCACTGTGAGCGACCATCTTTGAACAGAGGCGGGGGTTTACGACACCAACTCTCTGCCATCTATAATCCTGTTTTGAGATCCCTTCCCAGACGCCTTAACGCCCACTCACATCCTGGGCCATCTGACCTCAGGAATTCGCATGATAAGGTGCGGCCAGGTTTCACAATGAACTCACCCGAAACTGGCTGATTGGGACCCACACCCAGTTTCCCACCTTGGCTCAGGCGATTAGAGGATCATCAGGGGGTCCTTTTGTCCCTCTGTGGGGGGATACTCCCACTAGGTTTATATCTGGGACTCTCCACCATTTGACCTTAGAACTGAAGAAGCTTCTCGGATGAGAGGTGAAACGTCTTCAAGCAACTTAAAGAAGTCCAGACGCTTTTCTTTGCAAGCTCCTTTGAACAGTGGGAATAAAAACCGAGACAGGCCGACTGTTTTCAGGGGCTTGTTCAGATTAAACAGAACAAGATACAAAGTAGGGCGGGGCCATATCATACTGTTCACGGTAATACCGGTATAATGTTGGGCAACGATAAGAAAATGAAATACCGTGATAGAATATGGGGGAAACGCGCATGCGCAGTGCCTTTGTTTTCATACGCACATGGCGGTGATGGAGAAGAAGAGTGAAAGCGGATCGTTGAATGAAACATGAACCTGAACCAGTTTGTAAAAATGCTGCAGCTTCACTGGTGTGGAACTGGTTTAGCTTTCGTCCGTCAGATACACAACAAAGCACTATTTTTGGTAGCGCATGCTAGCGGGCCGTCGTTATTACCGTGTTGTTTGTAAAATACGGCACACTTCAAACCAATCCTTTGATTTTTCTGAAAGTCGACAGAGCCCCTTATAATCCCGTGTGCCTTATGTATGAATTCTGGTTGTGTTTACTGACCTCGAAACGATTTTATGTGCACGGCGCTCGAAACTCTGTCACATGTTTCAGTACGACTTTGCTAAGCTACGAAGCTGCACCGCTTGATGGATTGTTGGAGCGTTACGGCTATCGTAGGCGGAGCCTCGCGGAGTGATACGTACTGTGCTTCAACATAATGTTACCGTATTGTGTGTGTATAACCTCTTTTTAAGTGTTGTGGATATTATACATGGTTATGCTGAGGATATGTCGGCCAGTTTCCACTGGAAATGCCTTTTGGTTAAACTGTCAGCGAGGAATTTGCACTGTTACATTTTTATATAACTTTAATACACATAAAAACAGCTGCTTGTTTAAGTGCAAATACATTGATGTTTGTTTGTTTTTTGCACTAATAAAGTTGTGGAGTTGTAAAGTATTTTGTCTCGTGTCAATTATATCGTCAGTTATATCGTTATCGCAAATTTTCTAATGTATATCGTGATAAATGTTTTTGGTCATATCGCCCTGCTCTAATGCAAAGTATTAAAACATGTTAAAACACAACAGCCTTTTTAAACGTAGTGTAGTTTACTCATACGTCATCACTTACTGACTGCATATCCCACCTGTTTTAATGCAGTACAGTTATTGTTATTATCACTCTTCCTGTTCATGACAGTTAAAATGAATAACAATCATATAAGAAATAAAATTGTTGTATACGGGGCCCCATTCATGAGTGAATGAAACCAAGAGTAAACAGAGTAACTGTAATGTTGCTCATGTCTTTTCCAGACTGATTTAAGTGTACATGTTGTCTCCGTGTTCATTTTACATATGAGGTATAATGAAAGTGGGTGAACAGCACGAGGCTGTGTGGTTAGGTGTTGGTCATGTTGGAGCTCAGTTAGAACCATCGTTGAATGGCTGACCAGACTCCCCAACACATGTTTCCAGTGGACGTCTACCTGTAGACGTCCACCATCTACTTACAGTTTGTAAGTCAGATTTCTACCATATTATTCCATTTTTGCTCCTTACCTGTCGAGTGCGCCAATAAAAGCAGAAATACAAAACTAATTCACCTGCCAGTGTTTGTCATCTAGGGTTTAATTCTAATAACTCTTCTTTTTGCTCCCTCGTCTGCCTCTGCCTGAGCTAATATCATTTTCAAAGTGTCCCATTCTGACATATGCTATTCAGATAGCTTGAACGACTAAATATTAACATCAGTATCAGGTCTATAATGCAGTACTGGTGGGCAGAGAGAGCAATATGTCAGGAGGACAAAGGCAGAGTAAGAGCTTAGAGTGGGATGGAGGCGTTGATACAGGAAGGAAAACTGTCAACATGAAACATCCCTGAGGATCTGGTCACGTACTGACCTCATCAGCCTCCTGTCCAAAATGTTTAATGATCTGATTTCGCTCATTCTTCTTCTCTTTATTTTATTCAGTTCAACTATGAGCAAGTAGTTGGCGACAGTGGGAAGGAAAAACTCCCTTTTAACAGGAAGAAACCTCCAGCAGGAGTGGCTTATTGTTGTGCCCAGTTACGGGTGAAAGAACAGGAACAGGACAAAAGACACGCTGTGGAAGAGAACCAGAGATGAGTAATAACTGATTATTACACCTGTCAGCATTTAATGAACAAGAGTAAAGAAAAAAGGTGAGAAAAGAGGAAACTCAGCACAGCGTGGAAAAGCCCCCACAGCCTACAGCTAGCTAACAGAGGACTCAGGGTCACCTGACCCAGCCCCGACTATCACGAGCACTACAAGTCATCAATCTGCTGATCACGCAAACTGAGTCCCACGTAGCACAAACCACTTGTTTAATATCTAAAACAGATTATAGGATGTTCGTCATTAGTTAGTGTAGTAGTGACTATGGGCAGCTTTAAGTGTTGTGCACACAAACAGTTCCTTAAAAAGTATCACAGGTGCTGATGCAGTGATCTGGCTGTCAGCTGCTAATGCACTGCACAACCCACACAAATGGCATGAACAGACATGATGGACATGATGCCAAATATACAGTTGGTGGAGTATTTTGCTTGCTTGAGCTGTCAATCACTGACGCCTCTTCTTCACAGCAGTGCTGCATTTGAAGCCTGACAGGTAAGCAGTAACACACAGTGAATGTACAGCATGCTTTAAGGCCAGCTCACACACACACCTACAAAGATGCAGTGGTACATGAGCTCTGTGCTCAGTCTGTGCACAAACAAGATGCAGAAACAACAACGTCACATAGAGCAGTGCAATGCATCCAGCAGCACAAAGTGGGCTGCTGGATGCATTGCATAACAGCTGTGGACATGGAAGAGTGCCATGAGCTCCATCAGCAGCAGCGCACTGCCATTTCAGAGGATGCACATTCATCCAACCGAGCGCTGCTTCGACCGCTTTCCAGTCCCAGCTACGCTGCGGGGAAGCGGTGATCAAACGTAATACTCGTCCGGCTAAAGCGTTGTTACAAAGGGAGGCGCGGACAGTGGGTAACGCTACCCCACCCACCCAGCCGAGCACACGATCCAGCTACACTCAGCTTTTCATTAAAAACAGCGTTAAACGGGACACGGTGGAAGCAGAGCAGCACACGCAGTGGCTGCAACGCCGACACACAACGCCCGCCGTCAGACACACGTCGCATGTTGCGGCCGCTTTCATAACAAGCATCTGAGGATGCCCCGACTGAATGGCGAGAGCCGAGCTGGTTAGCAAACCCGGCACAGAGGGAGTCGGCTAGCTAGCAGTCTACTCACCCATCGTGGCAGGACGTGTCTGTGGAAGAGAAATTGGCGTGTTCAGCTCCGTAAACAGAGTAGTACTAGCGCCGCCGTTCGTCTTTTAAACTGCCTCAGAATCGTGAAGTTAGCGGGTGTAGGTTAGCTAGCTCGTTAGCCACTTTAAATAGCAACCACAGCCACAGGGCTGGTAGGTCAGGCTAATAGATCTGACTTCCTCTCACATCCACTTTCACAGTTACGACGTGTAGGCTGGGTCTCGTATCAGCGACTGGCTTTGACATGCCACTGTCAAGGTAGCCGGGCGGGCTTCACGCTGCGGCTTCCGGTCTTTCAGCTTAAAACATTTGGCAGCGCTTTGAGACCTGTCGATGGTGCTCATCGCTGCCCGAAAACGGAAAATGTGGCATAAAAGAGCGCACGTACTTTCCTTCCGTTACTAAAAGAGTCCTTATTTTCTCTCTCGCTGTCTTTTAGGACGGTCCTACGGACTACAACTGTTTCTGCAGCCTAATGTAAAAGATTTCATGACCGCAACAGCGGAAAACAGTACTCAAAGGTCAAAGGCGGAGCCGCAGCAGTGGCAAAAGTACAGACCTCATGTTTTTAACTTAAGAACAATTTAATTTAATTTTAAAAAGTACAGGCTCTAAAATGTACTCAAAGTCATAAAGGTCAGTATTTTGATCCAACCTTTGAATTACACAGTTAACATACCTCTGTTTGTTTTGCATAGCATTTTATTTTTATATATGGATCCAGTATCTGATTTTTTTTTTTAAAAAAGCTTTAAATTTCCAGTTTCTCAAACACAGCAGTCCTTACCTCTCTTCTTCCTCCTCATCTCGTCCATCTGACTGACCCTCTTATTTCACTGGGAAATATGAAAGACACACTGTATGTCAAACTGCAATTCAATTCAATTTTAGTTATATAGCGCCAAATCACAACAAAGTCGCCTAAAGGCGCTTTATATTATACAGTAGATACAGAGAAAAACCCAACAATATGACCCCCTATGAACAAGCACGTTGGCGACAGTGGGAAGGAAAAACTCCCTTTTAACAGGAAGAAACCTCCAGCAGAGCCAGGCTCAGGAAGGGGCGGGGCCAACTGCTGTGATTGGTTGGGGTGAGAGAAGGAAGACAGGATAAAGACATGCTGTGGAAGAGAGACAGAGGTTAATAACAGATATGATTGAATGCAGAGAGGTCTGTTAATACATAGTGAGTGAGAAAGGTGACTGGAAAGGAAAAACTCAATGCATCATGGGAATCCCCCGGCAGCCTACGTCTATTGCAGCATAACTAAGGGAGGATTCAGGGTCACCTGGTCCAGCCCTAACTATATGCTTTAGCAAAAAGGAAAGTTTTAAGCCTAATCTTAAAAGTAGAGATAGTGTCTGTCTCCTGAATCCAAACTGGAAGCTGGTTCCACAGAAGAGGGGCCTGAAAACTGAAGGCTCTGCCTCCCATTCTACTTTTAAATACTCTAGGAACAACAAGTAGGCCTGCAGAGCGAGAGCGAAGTGCTCTAATAGGGTGATATGGTACTACAAGGTCATTAAGATAAGATGGGGCCTGATTATTTAAGACCTTGTATGTGAGGAGCAGGATTTTGAATTCTGGATTTAACAGGAAGCCAAAACAGGAGAAATCTGCTCTCTCTTTCTAGTCCCTGTCAGGACTCTTGCTGCAGCATTTTGGATTAGCTGAAGGCTTTTCAGCGAGTTTTTAGGACATCCTGAAAATAATGAATTACAGTCGTCCAGCCTGGAAGTAATAAATGCATGAACTAGTTTTTCAGCGTCACTCTGAGACAGGATATTTCTAACTTTAGAGATGTTGCGCAAATGGAAGAAAGCAGTCTTACATATGTGTTTAATATGTGCGTTGGAGGACATGTCCTGGTCAAACATGACTCCAAGGTTCCTCACAGCGTTACTGGAGGCCAAGGTAATGCCATCCAGAGTAAGAATCTGCTTAGATACCATATTTCTAGGCTTTTCAGGGCCGAGTACAATAACCTCAGTTTGATCTGAATTAAGAAGCAGAAAGTTAGCGGCCATCCAGGTCTTTATGTCTTTAAGACATTCCTGCAGTTTAACTCATTGGTGTGTGTTATCTGGCTTCATGGACAGATAGAGCTGGGTGTCATCTGCATAGCAGTGAAAATGTATGCTATGTCTTCTAATGATGCTGCCTAAGGGAAGCATGTATAATGTAAACAGAATTGGTCCTAGCACTGAACCCTGTGGAACTCCATAATTAACCTCAGTGTGTGAAGAAGAAGAAGACAATCGACCTCTGTTGGGGTAGCGTTCAGATAGCTTCTCTGCTCTGTGTTGGTACAGGGCATTGGAGATGATAACAGTGGGTGGATTATATTCTTAAACTTAGCTACAGCGCTTTCAGAAAGACATCTACTTTGATAAAGTCTACTCTTTACCGCTGTGTAATCAATTATTGTAAATGTAAATGTTATCAGGAAATGATCAGACAGGAGAGGGTTTTCAGGAAACACTGTTAAATGTTCAGTTTCTATGCATATGTTAAAACAAGATCTAGAGTGTGATTAAAGTGGTGGGTGGGTTCTTTTACATTTTGAGAGAAGCCAATTGAGTCTAATAACAGATTAAATGCCATGTTGAGGCTGTCATTTTTAGCATCTACATGGATGTTAAAATCACCCACAATAATTATTTTATCTGAGCTCAGAACTAAATCAGATTAAAAGTCTGTACAGAAACACTTTGTCAAAACACAAATACTTGCCAGTATTTGTTGCTCTGAGAGAAACTTCATCCATTTGCTTCCACTTATCCTTTTCAAGGCGCTGGAGCCTATCCCAGCTGTCATAGAGCGAGAGGCAAGGTACACCCTGGAAAGGTTGCTAGTGTGTCGCTAACACACAGAGACAGACAACCATTCACACACAATCAATTAACCCATCCCTACAAACTGCATGTCTCTGGAGTACCCAGAAGGAACCCACGCAAACATGAGGAGAACATGCAAACTCCACGCAGACAGGCTCTGGCCTGATGGTGGAATTGAACTCAGGACCTGCTTGCTGTGCAGCAACAGTGCTAACCACTGTGCCACTGTGCTGACAAACTTTGCACTTGAAATGATCACCATTTGAAAAAATGTTACCCCCAGCACAGTTTATGGGCATCTGCACCAAAAGATGCTCTTCTAGTTAAATGGTAAATGGACTGATTCTTGTACAGCGCTTTTTACTCAAAGCGCTCTATGCAACATGCCTCATTCACCCAATCACACCCACTCATACAAGCACTTCTAAACCCAAGTGCAAACTAATCTACATTCACACACATTCACACATGAACGCATCAGAGTATGAATGTGAGTATGAATCAGTTCTGACTCACTTTAATCAGTGTTATAAGTGATGCATATGTTACTGTACATGTTTAACTGTTTGTATATGTAAGTGTTGAGTTCCACCTTGTGCTCTGGCCTTTTTGCTTGTTGTTCTCTGCACTTGGGTGATCTTTACACTCCTGGAGTTGCTGCTGCACCCTCCACCTCCACTATTTCTGTGGCTCTGCCCCCTCCACCTTCTGCCTACCTCTTCTGCTCCATCCCCACAGCTTCCCCACAGGAGACATCACAGGAGACATCACAGGAGACATCTCCTGCATCCTTCTGAGCGACCCTGAACATTCCCTGACCCCTTCAGGGGGAGTGAGAAAGAGCCAAGGCTGAGACATGGATCAGTGTCCTGTGGGCCAGTGAGGGGCAGCAGCCTTATTAAGGTGGCTGTGAAGTTCCAAAGGAGCTGCATCCTGTATCCTTCTCTTCCATGTCGATGTTTAGCATTTATCTTTATCACATCTTAATTTGAGGAAATTGTCTCGTTTAAAGCTGAGTAAACCCAAAACATTTAACTTAATCACCTTGTCAAATGACAACATTTCTTATATAAACATTTAAAAATTGGTTATATTCTTGTCTGATAACAGTAATAAACTCTGCTGGCTTCTCACAGTTCTGGGTCTTTCTGATGGTTTATGTTTTGAGTCCTTTGTACTGTGTTTGTTATTTCCCTGTGGTTTCAGTTCTGGTTATCACAGGTTTAGTTCTTAGGTTTTATAATGTGGCTTCCCTGTGTTCCATGCTGTGTCTACTGCACCTTTCTGTCCCATGTTTCAGCTTCCTATGTTCTGTCTCCCCAGTTGCTGCTCAGTTTGCATGTCTAGAGTTCAGTCAGTGTGTTTCCTGTTTTACTTTGAAGGTAGTTCAGTCTAGTTTTGCTTCCCTTGTCTCGTCCAGCCTGATCACTCCCAGCTGTGCTCTCCTTCTGTGTCTCATCCCTGTATTTAAGCCCTGTGTTTCTCTTTGTCAGTGTCGTAGTCTCCCTCATGGCTGTGTTTCCCTGTGTCCCAGTTTAGTTTGATGTTTTTGTGCCGTTCTGCAATAAAGCAGCTTTTTGAGTTTAATTCCTGTGTGGTGAGTTTTGTTTTTGCGTTTTTCTCCTGCCTGCACACAGCCCAAACATGACATGGCTCGTTTCTTTTCCCTCTTTTTTAAAAAACATTAACACATAAATGAGAGTGTGTTTTGAAACAAACTGTCACATTCTCCTTTATTAAATGTATCTGTGTATGTATTCTGCCATGTTTAGTGTTCAAAAAAGGTTACACGTTAGCAGGAAACAGGAAGTAGGTTAAATAGCACAAATTCAACACACAAGAAATAAAAACGAACAGAAATCAGGCGAAAAATCTTCCTTTTTCTATTGATTTTAACTTGAAGTGCTGAATCAGTTATGTTGGTAGTTCAATTCACTTCAAACTGTATCACGCCAAAGGAAATGAAATGATGGTCTTTTTAAGGCGCTTCATACTGTAAGGTAACAACTTTATGTATTACTGTGAGTTTGTTGCCTCAGTATTAAAAGAAAACCCAACAGACGAACCCCTCTGAGCGAGCACATGGCGACAGTGGGAAGGAAAAACTCTCTTTTGACAGGAACAAACCTTCAGCAGAACCAGGGAGGGGCGGGGCCATCTGCTGCAACCTGTCATGGTTTTCAGAAATGACTCGATTAAAGAGCTATCATGATTTATAACCAGCCAATTTAAAGTCTCTAATTAGTTTTATAAACATGTTTTGAGTCTATATCAAGATCTCCCTACATTACAGAAACCTTATTTCGTTTCCTGGTGAACATTCGGCCTGTAAATGCGAAAAAACAAGGTATGGGACTTTTTAGATGGTTTGGCTGCCTCGTCTATGAAAATGTTACGATTGTGATGCTGTGGTCTGGACAATCCAATTCCATGAATTCCAGAATTCTTTTTGCATGTTTCCACCTTTTACAGAGGGCTTTGAAAATCCCCTTGTGGGAGTTTTTGAACTTCTCTAAGGTGATTTTATAAGATTCATCGTGAGTTCAGCACAGATTTGGGTTGTTGGTGATGGCAGAAACTGTCCTGACTAATAACCTGGCCTGACTTTTTTACAACCTGCATAGCAAGTTCTTCCAGACAGTTTCCCACCAAAAATCAGTATTTTTGCAGTTCTAGTTGGTAGATATTAAATTGGTTAACCCTTTGTTCACAATGACTGATCCCCCATTTTTGATGTTTTGTGCTGTGACTTCTGTAGAGGTTGCTGTGTCATCACTGCTGACAGGGTCTGGATTACTCGAGGCAGTCTTGTTGTCTTCTTTTGCTTTTGGGTGGATATTTATGGGAATCAGGCTCCAATCGTTAAAGCAAGGTAATTTCCTCATGTTGTTATATTTTCGGGGCATATGTCCCTTGCAGTGACAGGTTTTAGCAGGGAGGGCCACTGGTTTATGGGGGGTTGTTTCCTGGGCGGGCCTCAGTGCTACACCTGCCAAATCCGAGCACAGGTCCAACATGTTGCATATTGAATCTATGTTTTTTTTGGCCTGTCCCATTTGGTTCTTTAGCCGTCAGAATTGTTGTCTGAGGACCAACAAGGATACCCAACGGATTTACTTTGCCAAATGGATCATCGTGGCATTGCCGTATTGGTCCATTTGATCGACCTTTGTTTTTATTATTTATTATATTTTATTTTCAGTTGTTACAGACGGGACAGACATGAGTGAGGGATAGGAAAGGGAGAGAGGAAGAGGAAGGAAAAGAAAAACAGAAGGGGAGAGGGACAGTGAGAGAGGGGGGGGGGAGAAAGAAAAATCTCCTGGATCACCTGTTGAGAGAAGAAGAATAGAAAACAAGCAAAAAACAAACAAAACCAAAGCAACATACTAAACACAACACCATCGCATTAATCTAGCTAAGTGTAAACAGCAGTAAATACTGAATATTCAATGTTGTTGTGCAGCACGCAGGACCGACAGCGCACAATGTGCTTTGAAGTAGCAGCCAAGAAAGGTGTAATTTAAGTCTACGAGCAGTGAACACGCGTGTGCACACCTGTGGATCAGCGCGCTTGTATTCAAATGGTTTCCACATGTAATGGTCTGAGAGGGTGTAGCGAGCCATAGCCCCGTCCCCCAGGGCATGAAGCAGGCATGGAGGAGATCCAGGCCCCAGACATCCAGAGGCCCCAGAGTGCGAGAGCCCAAGGAGGACCACCAGAGGGGCATCCGTGCCACCCTCATGGGAAGGGCTGAGGATCCCCAGACGAGGCGTCACCCAGTAGCCACTGAGCAGAAGCTAGAGGGGGCTGCAGTGGCGTGCCCGCCGGCTCTGCCGGCAGTCAGCTGTGCCAGAGTGAACCGAGCCGCAGGCCCAGAGGCTGGAGGGCCCCCTGCACCCCGGAAGAGGCCTGACCGAGCAACAGGCGCCAGGCCCCGCCAGGTAGCCACCGGGAGTGAGCTGGTACATACCTGAGCGCCCAGCCCTGGACACCAAGAACCACCAACGCACCGACCCCTGAGGGCATCAGTCACCGGCAGGGAGTGTGGTGAGGGGAGACAGGCCTTGGAGGGCCTGGGAGTTCCCAGAGAGGTGGAGTCTAAGACCCGACCTGACATACAGACACAGACAAACAGGCACACACAGACACAAACATGCATCCCACCCTCATGCACACATATACAAACACTCAGCACTCACCCAACGTAAGGATTGACATAAATGGACATGTACACACAATCACACTCCCCAAACATACTCTATACCCCGGGTCCAGGTACCCTCGCCCCCAGAGGGGGAAACAGCACCCAGACCCAAGAGATGTTACCCTTCCCCCCGGGGTGGAGGCAAGCGGACCGTCCCAGGGTCCGCAGCAGCAGGGAGGCCAATCGGACAGCCAACATCTCCTCCCAGCCCCCCCGCCCCGATGGCTAGCAGAGAACGGGTGTGTGTGCATATTGAATCTATAGAGGGTATAGATCTGGGTGAGCTGCCTGAAATTTCTGCCACTGTTCTTTAGTAATGTAGTTTTTGTAACGTTCAGGAACGTTCAGCCTCACAGTGTTTGCTGTGGCATTTATCAGATGACTCGTGGCTGTGTTATCTTTATGTTTGAATTTGTATTTCTTAGTTGAGAATTTACAGTCACTTTGTTGAAGGGTTTGAACTTCTGTTCATAGCTATATACGCTCTTCTAAAGGCGTTTTGCCTTGCCTATATGAGATTACAGGCTCCGCCCTCTCTTTTCAGTTTACCACATCTATTCTGTGACGTCACCCTGTATTTTCAATGATGAGTTCATTACCATTACCTCTGGAGAACTCCAAGACATGTTGAGGAGGTCATTTAGGCTTTTAAATCAGCTGTGATGGATCAAGGACACATCTGGAGTTCGACACCCCTGGACTAAACCATTTTACTAAATAAATATATACAAACATTTTAAACCACAACAATTAATCATCTTGTGTGCAAATGTTATTGATGTGCAACTCTAAGCTTAAAGTGTGACGCTAAACAAAGTGCTAGTTAAAGTGCTTTTAATAAAGTGCCAGGATGCTCCTAAAGTGCTGTTATAATACAAATGATAAGGGAGTCCACTTCCTTACAATATAGATATAGATATATACACACCTGTTCAAAAACACTTGAGCCTGTTAAAGTGGCTGAGAGTGTGAATATGAACTGAGTGAGTTGGTGACAGTAGATGGCAGTGTGTTTCCGAAGTGTGCAGTACTGTTATTAAAGCCTCGTCTCTTCAGTGCTCTCCGGTGCCTCGGCTGATTTCTGTCTGCCTCACTACTCCACAAAAGTGAAGGGAGTTAACCCCGAAGGAGGACAAACTTCGGCCCTGGAGGAAGCATCTCCCCTCGTGTCTCCCGACCACGGTCAGGGGACTGACGGCGAGGAATGGTTAACACTTTGTTTGATGTGCTGTGTGTAAACGTGCTGCTATCACATGAAAGATCAATCATAAAGAGTGAGAAGCAAAAGCAGAGCAGCTGTCTCTGAGTATGATCAAAGACTTATGAAACTGTTTGCTGTTTGTTTTAAAACAAAGTTGTAAGATGCCGGTGTCTTTCCAGGCCCGTAGGTGAAGGCGACTGAGCCGTTAGTAGAGTCACAACAGGCCGCAGACACGTGACACATCAGCGCACACTGAGGGTTGTTCTTCACAAAATGACAGTTTACGTCACGGAGCCCTGCTCTCAGCAACGCACACGGATGCAACTGTCTGTGAACATCTGCCCCTAACCCGAACCAGCCATGTTAACCCGGGTTAAACAAATACGTGCTTAAAGGTTGAACAACATCTGGCGTCTGCGCGGACCTGACGTCACGTGGTTGGCTAACAGCCGTGCAGTAGCTCGTTCGCTCACTAGTGACGGAATCGATAACTCGGAAATATAAAGACGTAAACTCTGTTTACGGGGGTCACGTTTGTGTTTTGATCACGTGTGTGTTGCCCCTGACAACACAAAACAAGGCCCGCCCCTGCTGAGGCCTGATGTACGTAAAGACGGCGAGGATGCAGAAACGAGAGTTCCTGACAGGACAGGCTCCCCCACAGTCCTCGTGGGCTCTGAGTTATGACCCCGTGACTAGTTAACAAACGTAAACTAACCACTCAATCACGTGACGCCAGGTTCCGCACCGACGGAAGGTGGCGCTGAACATGAAGCGTCACATCTGTGTCCGTGTTTGTGATCAGCCGTGTATTTGTAATTTACATGTTTAAGCTGGGGGCGTCTGTGCCGTGTAACTAATAATTACCCGCCACAGCCAAGCCTCCTGCAGAGTGTTTTTAAACATCTCTCTGCAGCTGTGCAGTAAAATCCCTGCTCTGGGTGCACCGTGTCCACATTAGGGGCTTTAATCTAGCCGGCACTCGCGTGAAAAGAAGAACAAATGGGGGAAGGGTGATGGAGGGAGAGCGCGTACCCCCTCTCCGCCTGTATCACACCACCCTCTCTCACAGCATCAGCAGCGTCTGACGGCTGCATCCTTCAGCTGCGCGTCCGTCCTGCTATTCCTCCAGCTGACATTTAGAGGAGTGGTTTGTGTCTGCAGCCGAGCATCGGTGTTTCTTCCAGAACAATCAAACACAAAGCAGCAGCATGGATATGATGGGCAACAAGCAGCGGCGGGTGCTGAACATCAAAGCCGTGCTGAAGAGGAACTGGCTCCTGATGTCTACGATTGTATCGGTGGTGCTCGGTACGTGCAAGCTTCTGCTGACTGCCGTCCGGTTATTGTTTTCTATTTGCTCGTTACTCCAACGCTGTTGTGCATTCGCTGGTTTGGCTCAGCAGGGGGTGCATGCGTTTTCATTTGATGTCCAGACTGGAGGATGCTTCACTGTGGGGACATCCATCTGTCTGTGTCTCCGTCAAACGTGACCAGACTGAGGTGACACAGCGGCTGTGGAGGCTGTCCACGCTGAGGCAGCACTGTGCACCGTGGAATGAGCGCTTTGCTTCATATCAGCCTGCTGACCCACTTCAGATCAAATGTGCATGTGTTAGCTAATATTAAACACATTTCCTGTGTCATTAATTACACCTTAGAGCTTTAAGTGTGCACTGCGCCGTCTGAGGGTTGTGTTCAGGCAGAGGGAGACGACAGCTGAGCCTTTGTTAACACAGCCACACAGCAACTAGCAGATATATGAGGCAACATGAACATCCAAATAAAATAAACAGCATAATCATCCGTCTGCAGCAGCTGGATTCCCAACCAGGAAACACAGATACTAAGATGTTATTAGGTGTCCCTTTGGACTCATAACAGCTCCTGTATGGGAGCTAAGATGTCACTCTGCTTCAAGGCTTATCTCAAGATGGACTCGAACACAGGACGGGACTTAAAGGCAGATGTGTTACAGAGAGGTTTGATCACAGGTAGGAATATAACACACGAGGTGAGACCAGGTAAGTCCAGAAGGACTGGACAGGTTTAAAAGAGTCACTTCACCAACATGCGACTGCAGCTTGTGATAGAAATGTTCATGAGAAATAAGTTTGACAGGTTTTAGGCCAACAAGTCTTTACAACAGTTTAAATGCCAGAAATCACTTTCAGGCACAACACCAGAATAGGACGTGTAGGCAGGGCCACGATACAGACCGATGACAAAGTGAAGGGCGATACTTTTGACTAAGGCCGTCTGGAAGAAGGTGGAGGTCTTTGTAAAGCCACAGGTGGAGCATCTGGGGCGCAGACAGAGCTGGCAGTATTCACACACATCTTTGAGCCCTGAAAGAGGACGAAGAATTAAACGTTAAAGCAAATTAAACGTAAAAACCGGGAAGCCCATTGTCAGGGTCGGGACAAACTACACACCCTGTTTCCCGTGTGAAGGATTTGACGCACACGATGATGAAAGTCGTTGCAATTCTGTATCCGTTTAGATGACAAAGCATCAGCTGAAATGTCCTGATTGGATGTGCTTGTCTGGCCTGTTTCATGTCACACATGTAAACCAGCACGAGTGTTTGTTCAGTGCTTGGTGCTCTTTGGAAAGTTTTGTTTCAGGTGAAGTGGAGTTTACCGTGTCTCTGGCTCTTGCAGGGATCAGTCTGGGTGTTGTGGTCAGAGAGTACGCATCCCTGTCGCATCTCTACAAGCAGTACTTTGGCTTCCCAGGAGAGATCCTGATGCGAATGCTGAAGCTGGTCATTCTTCCTCTGATCATTTCAAGCATGATAACAGGTAACAGAGGCCTGCCGGTGCAGTTCGTCCCATCCAGGTAACTCTGAGGTTAACACTTCTGTACTACAAAGCTGGTTCCCTTCTTACTAACCTGTTAAGGAGCAGGTCATGTTCACAGATCAGAGTTCATCAGGAAGGTTTAACCAGAACCCTCAAACCGTCTGCAGATGAAGGAATAAAAGTAAAACATGTCTGAAGTGCAGCATAGAGTGTCTGCTGGGCTGTGTTATACGCAGCTTGCTGAGCCATATCTAAGAAGCTCGGAAGGAGCAGCTGTAGATCATTTCCTCAGGGATTAGTAAAGTATTCGGATACTTTCAGTCCTCTTTCAAACGCTGGCATCCTCCAGATCCAATCGGGGTAAAGCTGCTTCTGTTTCCTCGGTAACCGTCCTGCTGTAGTTGTTTTCTGACTGTCTCGGTTGTCGGTGGTTTCATCTGGATCCGGTGTTTCTGGAGCTTGTTGGTGAAGTCGGTGGAGTTTTTGATGTGAGCGTGTTCCCCACAGGGACAGCTGGATGGTGCTGCTGACAGTGGGTCTGAGTGGGGCTGCTTCTTTGTGGAAGCAGCACCCCCGGGGTACAGACGGTGTCCCGTAGGGCGGTAACTGATGACTTTGTTGTTGTGTAGTTGTCTGTGGGGTGCTGTTGTCGAGAGGAGCCTGCGTTTCCTGTATTATGAGGTCAGACTGGAGGGTGGCTGAAACCTTCAGGCTGTGATAAGATCACTGTGGGCAGCTGTTGTGGAGAAACCCAGTCCATCTTTTCATGCTGCTCATGACTGTGGTGTCTTCCTGTTCTTGTCTGTGTCTGGAAATCAACTTGAAATGATAAGTTTTCATTTGCCATGTATAGAATTTGTAAGGTTGTCTGTCCTGTCCTGTAACGGGCTGAGCCTCAAACGTAGAAGCTTCTTCTAAACTAGGAGGGTGGGAGAGTTCCTGAGTCTGAGCTCAGTCTGCATCTATAGTGAAACACCTGTCCTATCCTTTCACTAGAGGTTGGCTCTGTGCTCTCCATAACAAACTCTGCTCTGTCCTCTGACTGTGGGAACAAGTCTGCTGTGTCTTAGGTTGAAGCGCAGGTGGTGTCTACAATCTGCTGGTTGATTCATTGTGTCACAGTCCTGGGTGGGTGACCCAGTGTTTTATATCATTGATCTTTGTGTTCATCTTTGGTTTCACTGCTAGTGTCGTGCTTCTGTTTTGCATTCCTAGTTCTCAGGTTTTGGTCCTTGTGCTCGGTGTTCTCTGTGTTCTGTGTTTCCTGTTTTACTTTGAAGGTCCATGTCTTGTATTCGTTTGCTTCCTCCCTGTCTTGTCATGTTTAATTGGGTTCAGCTGTGTCTCCCTCCTCTGTTCCCTCGTGTGTGTATTGCTCTGTTCCTATAAAGGCTGATTATCATGAATCCTGTTGCATCTTCACACACTCAAAGAAGTCCTGCCATTAATTAATGCTTCAGTCTTAATTATGATCGAGCTAACTCTGTTACTCCTCACAGGCCTTTGAGGAGACTTAAACAGCCATGACTTGGCTCTCAGAGCTACAGGCCCACCTTCCTGTTATCACAGTCTTAAAGAGCAGTTGCCCTCAGCTAACTGAGTGTCATAACCGCACCGGTAGCCTCTGACAGGACGTCTGTCACTGCAGTGCTACTGCTGACTGTAATGTGGGGGTTTGACTCCTGTTTCCAAGGTAACTTCAGTAATCACTTCCTCCAAAGGCTTACCATCAATAACTGTTTTACATTGATCAGCCTGTCTGTATTAAGGGGGACGTACCTCAGACCTGTACGGTGGCAATAATCAAACAAGTACTTCAAAGCTCAGCTGGGAGACACGCCCTCTGTTTGGATAAAGGTTATAGTTGGGGCAGGATCAGGTGACGCTGGTGTAGGCTGCTGGGGACATGATGCCTTCACTGTGTTTATACACCACTCTGCATTTAATCATTGGTTATTATTCATTTTGGCTCTCTTTCACAGCACGTCTTTGTCCTGTCCCCCTCCCCTAACCCCCACCAATCACAGCAGAGGCCCCGCCCCTCCCTGAGCCTGGTTCTGCTGGAGGTTTCTTCCTGTTAAAGGGGAGTTTTTCCTTCCCACTGTCGCCAAAGTGCTGCCCATGCCTCTGTATTATTGCAGTGCCTTTACTTACAGTACAAGCACCCTGAGGTGACTGTGGCTGCGATTTGACATGTAAATAAAACTGAATTGGATTTTCCACTTGTAGTAAAAAGGTTAAGACAGTCTCCTCAGTCAGAAACCCTGCTGACTGTAGCAGAACGAGTCCTCTGACTGATCTCTCTCTGTGTTCGTCATATCACGGCTCCCTGCTGCAGTGGATAAGTAAATAGCTCCGTCTTGTCGCTCAGACGTGAAATGAATGAAGACAAAATATTTCTCAGCTCTGTTCGATTGGTTTTGCCTCTGAAACAGTGATTTCAGCTGAGCACAGCTGCTTATGACGATCACACTTTGCATCTTCAAATATCCACTGTTCATTAGTTACTGAGCTGCCTGTTGTTGTTTCTAGATTTGCCTCTTGCATTTCTCCCGAGGTTTGTCGCCTGTGTACCTTCTTTTGGACTTTGTAAGTTAATAGATGTCACTGACAGGGTTGGTGTTCGGGTACCTGCTGGTCTGGTTTTTGGACCTCGTTTATTGTTGTTATGTTGTCATTGTTTAGTGTTCTTGTGCCTCTTAGTGTCATCGCTTGTTGTTCTTGTTCTGAGTTTCATTTGCTCTGGTCCCTTTCGTGTCCTGATTGTGTGTCCTCCCCAGTATGTCCTGGTTGTGTGTCCTCCCTGTGAAGTCTTTTGTCCCCAGTTTCCTGTTTCCCAGCATGTCTGTCTGGTTTCTCCCCCTCGTTCTGTGATGGAGAGTTGGTCAGAGTTGGTTGTAATTTAGTTCTAGTTGTAGAGTTTCATTTGTTTCCTCGATGTTTCTTGTCTCATGACCAGGGCGGGGGGAGGAGCCTGGGTGCAGAAAACTAGGGAACAAAACATTTCCAAACATCAGGGACAGCTCCGGGGTTCTGCCCAGGAACCTGCAGAAAGGCAACAGTTCAGGGTGGTCGGGTGGCTGTGTGGGCTCAGCAGAGACGGAGAATCTAAGGGGCCATGAAGGTGTCCAGGTGCCACGTTTGGATCCTGCTAAGAGCAGCAGATGGAGGATGCAGAACCTGAAGGCTCAGCAGGTGAGCAGCTGTGAAGATGGAGATCAGACCCTCTGACTGTCGCTCATGTGCAAGCAGTGAGAAATGACTCCGGTTCAGTCAACAAGGCAGGTTTGGACCGTCTGACTGCCTTTCTACCAACCAGAGCTGCACTCACCCAGCTGCTGCTGCTGTAGTGAGGCCTGACCGCTGGGCAGCTGCTGTGATGGAGAAGTGTTTGCTCTGCTGACCTGAAACACATATCAAACCAAATAACTGAAAGGAAACAGATTCCAAACGGTATGAGATGACAGAGAAGTGTGGGGAGGCCAAGACTATGAGCAAGATGATGGGAACATGGGAAACACCAGGGAGCACACCTGAAAGCAGTCACAGAAGACGAGGTTTTGGGCGAATGTTTGGAAGGATAAAACATGTAAAATAACAAATTGTACGTGATCGAATGTTTACAACTACAGAAGGTGTTGAGATGAAATGACTCCCAACAATCCAAAATGGATCAAATCTAAAAACAGTTTGCCGACAGAATAAAATCTACGAAACTCTATTGCTCTGTGGAATTTAATGCACCTGTCAGACCAGTCAGGTCCTCTGAAACATTTTTCTATGTTATCTTAACAATCACTGTTTAAATAACTCAAATGTGTAAAGACAAAAAGAAGTGTTGGAGGTAGTTGGTAAGAGATGGCAGGATGAGCCCAACCTCAGCAGCAGGACCGCTCTCAGCACCGACCAAGTGTGTTTGAACTGTGTCTTCACATTTAGGGTCAGTCCTACAGAAAGAACGTGGGTTCCCAGCTTCATCAGCTGTGGCCAGTTTTTACTGGAGGAACTGAAAAAGATCTGTTGTCCAATCATGGAACAGCAGAAAGCTGATGTAGAGAACACCTGGGTGAAAATCAGATGTCAGCATGTTTATGGCTGTGTAGGCTCAGGGTGCACTGCAATTCACTGATCACATTAACCCTTGTATGGTGTTCGGGTCTGTGAGACCCGTTTTCAGTTTTTCTCAAAAGAAAAATGAAACAATTAATTATTTTTTCAACCTGAAATTCATTGGCTTTGGCTTATTTTCTGTGAAGAACATAAATCCGGACTAATTTTCAATGACCTCATACCGTACCTCCCCCCACGCATTTACATTACATACAAGGTGTTCGGGTCCACTGGACCCAGGTCTAGTAAAAGTGTTGAAAGTGCAGGTCCTGTGTTCCCACACTCTGTCTTCCTCCTTTCTGGTGCTGCTGATAGTGTTTTCTTCCCCTCCTGCTCACGCACAAAGTTGCAACATTGTTGAAAATTCAACTATCAACACCGTCTGCTCTTACATTCCCACACATTTTACCCTCTTTCTTGAGGGATCCAAATTTTATTTTCTCATACCCTGTCCCTCCTGCAAATTAGGGGCATAATACTATAAAAAGGAATTTGCCAGTGTGGTTCTTTATCACAACTGATCAAGATGGCAAAAGATTATCTGCTGCGAGGGCCTTCCAATTGATTTTGGAAGAGAGAGGGGCTTCGGATGATGATGTTGACAAAGAGGTTTCAGAATATTTCACATTTCTGAAAATTCAGAGTCTGACAGTGACTTTGAAGAAGAGGATGAGGTTGAGCACCGTTTAGTAACAAAACGAAGACGAGCACCCCATCAGCAGCCAGCTCCAGGACCAGAACAAGCCCACCAGACAGCAAGTGAAGAAATATGGATGTCAATAACTGGTGAAATTGAATGGTCTTCTTGCCCAAGAAATGAGCCACCCTACAGAGCTGTTACTGTGATAAGCCAGGGCCAACACGGCTGGCAGTTACTCATGTGCAGGACATCAAGTCTTCATTGAGCTTTTCATCACAGATTCCATCCAGAAAATTATTCTGGTCTGGTTTACAGACCGATACCGATTGCAGCACGATCAAGCATGATACCGATTTGCAGACCGATACGTAATATTGGATCGGTCCATCTCTAGTTTGCAGTAATCTAGAATGAAGGTGTGTTTTTGGAGAGAGGTGGAAGTAGATGGACCAAATTGATCTACAGGCCTACTTTGGGGTTCTTATCCTTGCAGGAGTTTTCAGGTCCAAAGGGGAATCCACAGAATCTTGTGGGATGCAGAAACCGGCACGAACCTTTCCGTGTATCAATGTCTCTGGAAAACTTCAACAAAATTTCCAGGATTATCCGTTTTGATAACCGAGACGACAGACCAGCTCGACGGCAGAGAGGCAAGCTAGCTGCCATCAGGACAGTGTGGGATAAGTGTGTGCACCGCCTCCCCCTGTTTTACAACCCTGGGCCTAATATCACCATTGATGTGCAGCTGATGTCATTTAGTTGTGAAACATGTTGCTTCACGTGTAAATGTGTTGTGTCTTTCCACTCACTTCACTTGATTATAACTGATTTATTTTTTTATAACATTTTATAAAAAAAAACGAGAAGCACATTAATTCATAAATGTGATCTAACAAAGGTAAAGGGAAAAAATTAACCATGTTTACTGTTCATATGGCTTGTAATTGGGATGAAGTAAACATCTGTTGAGTAATTTAACATAAAATTGTTTGATAGTGTTAATTTGGAAAGCCAAAACTCTAGCGGGTCCACCAGACCCATGAACACTGGCTGAGTAACAAAAATATGAACACCACACAAGGGTTAACAAACACGTGAAGTTCATCAGGGAGGATATAAAAATAACTGCTTTCTTAGACTAAAAGTTTCATCAGGGATGGGCGACATAAAAAGTCAATATTTATCAAGAGCCAACAAATTTGGATCAGTATCTAAGGTTTGACTCTCATCATCCTCCGGAGCACAAACTGGGCGTCATCAGGACGCTACCACACAGAGCGAACACCATCCCCACTGACACAGCAGCCAGGGAGGCAGAAGAACATCAGGAAGGCCCTGAGTAAATGTGGTTATCACAGCTGGACGTTTGTCACAGCTGGGACGGCTCCTAAAGAAAGCTGCAGCCGATCCAGGAGAGAAGGACAACCTCTGCCTAAGCAAAGGCCTTTGTCTTAGTCACTCACTGTGATTCATCCTGGTAAGAACCGAACCAGCTTTGTAGTACCCCCGAGTTCACCCTGCAGCTACCTGGATCAGCCTGGACCCTGATGTGTGGGCTGAGCCTGTGTTTTAAATACACTGAATGTGTTTCTTACCAACAGGTGTTGCAGCCTTAGACTCCGAGGTGTCAGGAAAGATCGGTCTGCGAGCTGTCGTTTATTACTTCTCAACAACTATCATTGCAGTTGTTCTTGGTGAGTCCCATTTGAATTAATAATTCATTTTATATGCAGCGTATAAAACGAATGGTTGATGTTTTTATATAAATATAGCTACTAAGTGGCATCTTTGTTGACAGGAATTATTCTAGTGATGACCATCAAACCGGGCGTGTCTCAGACAGCTGAGCACATCGACAGAGCTGGGACTCCTCCTAATGTCACCACAGTCGACACACTGTTGGACCTGCTCAGGTGAGTTTCTAGTGGAAATGTTTCGGGAATATCAGGATGGAAGAAAAGAGTTGCATCTTTCTTAGATGGCCTGAAACGGAAACTTTCATCATACAATATCCCAACAAACACTGTTTAGTTGGTTCGGGTAGCGTCGTACTAGCATCCTTTATTGGTGTCAGGTTACATCTCAGGTAAACATGTAGGACGAGTCACTGCAGCGCTACGCTGCCCTGTCTTTGACATGCTTGGTAAGTTATGACTAATTCTGACATTACTGTTACTGATGTGGCTCAACTATGACAGAGTCGTGCAAGAAGAAAAGCATGGACTTAAAAAAGATCTTTAATGCACACTATGAGAGTTTATATTTGAGGCATGGTCTTTGTTTGATAGCTGCATTCATGAAAAGTATGCTTTGCTAGATATTTAACTTCAGAGTTGCCACAGAGATGCATCCGTTCTGCTGCTCACCTGCAGCTTTGTGCTTTCCACTGACAGAAACATGTTTCCTGAAAATCTGGTGCAGGCTTGTTTTCAGCAGGTAAGACGACCACACATCCTGTTATTCTGGCCTACCTTCGATTCTGGTGCTTGTCATCGTGTGATTCTGACACTGTGTCCAATTCCACTCTAGTACAAAACAAAACGCAAAGAACTGGAGCCTGAAAAGCTTCCAGTGAACAGCAGCACCGTGCCCCCTCTCACGACCACGATCATGACTGTGATGGAGGTAGGTGTGCTCGTTCCACTGTGGTGACATTAGTCTCATGTGTCGGCAGCTGGCAGCCAGTGTCTCGTTTAATGGATTGGCTCAATAACGAGTTATAAGCAGGCTGAGCTCAGGCAGCTGTGGTGCTGACATGACATTTGCAGAGCTCATGAGTGGATCTGTGTGTCTGTGGAAGCAGCTTTCATGAATGGTCTTTCCCTTCTCTCGGCAGAACATCACAAAGGACTACAAGATCATCGGCACATACTCCGATGGGATCAATGTGTTGGGGCTCATCGTGTTCTGTGTTGCGTTCGGCCTCGTCATTGGGAAGATGGGAGAAAAGGGTCGGATCCTGCTGGACTTTTTTGATGCCTTAAATGAAGCAACAATGAAACTGGTCCAGATAATTATGTGGTATGTAAACTACACCAGTTTGTAAACCGGTGTGTAAACTACACCCTAAAACTACACGGTGAAACGGTGAAACCACCGTTCCTGATCACTTTTGCGGTTCAGGTTCACAGAGGAAGCTTTCTTTGGATAAGCAGTTAAGAAAACTGATGATCGGGTGGTGTAAATGTTCCTGTATAATTTTATTACTTCATCCGACCCAGTTAGTCGAGGCTGTCCAAGGATTTCATTCCTGTACCTGATGGCAGTCGGGGGGCCGTCGCTCAGCCATCATTAACCCACCAAACCAGCCATGCTGAACGATTACAGGCAGCACGCCAATGTCCACGGCTGCTCCACACCCACACACATCTGTCACATCTGTCACATCTGTCACATCTGTCACATCTGTCCCACGTGCTCGAGGTAAACTTGCTCTCATCTGTGGAAGCCAAAACTTGATGGACCTGCCAGTTCTGGTGCTCTATGGCAAATTACAGTCACAGGGCCTACTATAGGCCACTCTCATGAAGTTTGTTTCTGATTGGTCAGAGACGTTCACATCAGCGGCCGAACAGAGTTCACTCTTTAGGGCTCTGTCAGTGCTCCTCCTGGTCCTGCTTGCACAAAGGAGCAGATGCCAGTCCCGCTGATGTCTGAAGGACCGTCTGCAGCGACTGTGTCCTGAATCTCCTGCGTGCTCACTGTGCTGGGAGACGCAGTAAACCTTCTGGTAACGGCAGTGATAGTTGGACCTTGTCCTCATAGTGACACCAAACCAGTGAAAAAGGTGCAAAAACAGAGGAGACGAGGACAATGTTACAAACACCTCTGTAGTGTTGGCTTGTTTGGCCCCTCCTGTGTTGTTCATTTCATCAGGTTCGAGGCTGATCCACAGCTGATCTCCCCCCTCCCTCTCTCCCCCCTCCCTCTCTCCCTCTCTCTGCTGTCGTTTCTTCTCTGTATCTGTCAATAAAGCTGAATAAGGCTGAACATTATGAAGCCGACCCCCTGTGCTGCTAACTGACCAGCTCAGTGTTGCAGGGGTTTGACATGATGCACTCTGACTGAAACGTGTAGCATTCGTTGTTTGTGTAAACCTGCTAGATTAACTACATTTCAGTAGGAACTCCATCATTTTCAAATCATTAACTTCTACCTGCAGGTCACCTTTGTTATTGCCGCGTGTCTGAGGAGGATGTGTTCATCGTGGAACTGAAGCACCTTTGTCTTTTCAGCTACATGCCCGTAGGGATCCTGTTTCTTATTGCTGCAAAGATCATCGAGGTAGAAGACTGGGAGATCTTCAGGAAGATGGGTCTTTATATGGTGACGGTGCTGAGCGGGTAAGCTTTCCCATTACTCTCCATCCGGCCGTTCCACACTCCGGGCTTTATGGCTGACATTTGGACCGATTCCCCCTCCTGTGTACGATAAAAGCTGAGCTCTGTGTGAGCACTGATAAGGGCGAAGGACATTTAAAACTGCTCAACCTGCAAGAATGCAGTAATGAAAGCTTCACTCACGCCTCTAAATGTACAAGGCACAATTAACGACTGTAACATAAAACATCCCCTCAGTTAACCCACAAGGTGAGTCCAAGGTTCATCCTGTGGCTCCAAATGCAGCAGAAGAAAACTCGTCACCGTGTGGAACCGTGAGGCTGGGACAGTGTCACGGCCAGCGGGGGCAGACTGACAGTGGGGCTGGGACAGTGTCACGGCCAGTGGGGGCAGACTGACAGTGGGGCTGGGACAGTCCTCTGCCTGCCTGTTTATTTGTGTCAAAATGAGCATTTGAACTGTATTCCTTCATTCAAAGCCTTCATCAGCGTGCTGTGAGTGTGTATCAGTCACAGCATGATATCGAGTCTGTGAGAGGTGCAGTGTGCACATTGGGCAAAAATGAAATATCACAAGATTATGTTCCAGTATGAAGGAAATGCATCACTTATAAAGAGGAGTAGCACTCGGGGCTTGTAGCTGATAGAAGCATGTCTGCAGAGAATAATTACGCGTGTGAATAATGTTCACGCTGTACTCAGATCACATTACGTCAGTTATGGTTGAAGCTAAACCTGTCGGAGCAGTTTAGCACAGGTTTATGTAAAGATAACAGAGTTCATTTCAAAGCACTCTGTGACAGCCATGTGATACTAAAGACAGAACCTCGGCTCTTTTAACCAGAAACCCTTTGAGCAAAAATCATGAAAGCAGAGCGAGCGTCTGTCTCCAGAAGTCAACGAGCAGCTGGTCCCCACAGTTCAACGCTCCGGCTCCCATTCAGGAATTCTAGGAGCCACAGGTCAGCCTGACCTCCCAGAGTGTAGCGGGCTGTGGGGATAACAAGATGAGATCTCAAAGATGTGATGCTGGGAGACTCTGGGAGAACGGACACATCCTGGTCAAAGACAGATGGGAGAGTCGTAGCGTTACGTCTTCATGCTCATACAGATTCAGTTCAGCTCTCCTGTATGCTCGTTGGCTCATCTGTAGACTTGTAGTCAAGACCGAGACAACACCAAGACCAGAGGGTATCGAGACCGAGACCAAAAAGTCTTTAAACTGCAGCCAGATGCTGCTTCGTTTACGGGTCTCAGGCATATTTGTGTTTTTGCACTCGCACAGCCCTCCTCACCGCTGTTACTGTCTCACTCACTGAGAGGACAGACGCACGCTCCACTTGACTGTCGCGTCCATCACCCTCTCTGTTTTTCACACAATGATATTATCCTATATCCTCGCATGTGATTGGAGCATAGCTGAGCCACTGTGTGAGCGGAGCAGCCAAAGGAAATTGGAAGTGGCCCTGAGACGTCCAACCTACTCACCGGGGCTCTCTGACTACATCATTACATATTAGAAAGCGTCTTGAAATGACAAGATGACAAAGTTGAATTAAATTGAATTATGACTGTGGAGACTTCAAAGAGCCACCTGCAGCTACTTCCCTCATCATTCAGCCCACTGAAGCATTTTGAATTCACAAAAAGACTGACTGAAGTGTATTTCTTCCCAGCGGCAAAAGCTCGTGGATATTGAAATATTTAGAATAAGCTACATGTTAAAATGTACAAATGATAGAAAGAACACGACTCGCTTAGAACAGTGTCAATAATTAAACACAGGTGAAACTAAACAACTCTGAGTCCGACAGAGTCCTGCGAGTCTTCTTCACATTTCTTCTTCTAATATTTTTGTAATTCCCTTTACGGCTGTGTGTTTTGTCCCTCAGTCTAGCTATCCACGCCACCGTCTGTCTGCCCCTCATCTTCTTCGTCATTGTGAGGAAGAATCCGTATACGTTCACTCTAGGAATGGCTCAGGCCCTGGTGACGGCGCTCATGATCTCCTCCAGGTCAGAGTCGGATCTTTCATATTTCTGTGATTGGACTAAACAGCTTCCCAAACGTTTTCAGGGCACAGGGATGTTTTATTTTAATGAATCTAAAGCTCTATAGCAGGGGTGTCAAACTCAAATACACAGTGGGCCAAAATTCAAAACTGGAACAAAGTTGCGGGCTAACTTTAATATTTATTGAAAAAAAAATCTTCCTCCAGATTTAAGAATGAATCTTTTCTTATGGACTCAAATAAGTTTTGCTGGAAAACTGAATATGGAACAAGCAAAGCTTAATACTAAACGATATATATATTAGCTGTATAATACCAGTAGGCCAGCTCTAATAGTAATTTGGTATGGCTTCGCGGGCCAAATGTAATTAGGCTGCGGGCCAAATTTGGCCCGCGGGCCAGAGTTTGACACCTATGCTCTATAGTGTCTGACCACAGAATACTTACTGCCTCTGCTTGTGTCTGCCAGCTCGGCAACCCTGCCTGTCACCTTTCGATGTGCTGAGGAAAACAACTGCATCGACAAGAGGATCACCCGCTTTGTGCTCCCGGTTGGCGCCACCATTAACATGGACGGCACAGCGCTGTACGAGGCGGTGGCGGCTATCTTCATCGCCCAGCTGAATGATTACGCTCTGGATGTAGGCCAGATTGTTACCATCAGGTACGACGCTGTTACTGCTGCTCGCGTAGCTTTAAAGACAACTTTATAGAGATAGTTTTAACATTAGCATTCTGAAGGAAAACTGCTGGTTAACCTGCATTTCAAAAAGGACTCGATAATATCCTGCTTTTCATGTAAATGGAGTCTTCTTCACACGCTGAGGTTAAGGATGGAGTTCCACAGGGCTCAGTGCTAGGACCGATTCTGTTTACACTATACATGCTTACAGGAGGGCTGGACCAGGTGACCCTGAATCCTCCCTTCGTTATGCTGCAGTAGGTGTAGGCCCAACCGGTCGCAGCAGATGGCCCCGCCCCTGGGCCTGCCGGAGGTTTCTTCCTGTTAAAAGGGAGTTTTTCATTCCCACTGTCGCTAAAGGGCTCAAAGGAGATCATCTGATTGCTGGGCTTTTATCTGCTGTCTTTGAATTATTGTAGGGTTTGAGGCAACAGTTTTCTGGTGTGACATCAGTTGAATTGAACTGACAGTGGACACGAGTGTCATGGATTGGTTTCACTCCAACTCCTCATAGGAGAAAAATGTACCAGATTCAAAGCTTCGTGAGACAAAAAGGAAATCCAGAAAATCCAGGCTACTGATTGTTGACCTCAACGTTTCCTACAAAGGTGAATTATGCAGCATTTTCTTCCCACTTTTTGAACTGCAGCTGTGCATCAGTTGCTTTGAAGGAGGCATCCAGTCTGCCTCTTAGGTGACTGCCTTGCTCAATGTCCAAATCATGTGAAGGAGCAGTGGCTCCACTTTGAGCCTCTCCTGAAGGACCAATCAGCCGGACTCTAAGGCTGAGCCTAGAGGCCACACAGAGGAAGCTCGTTTCTGCCACTTGTCACCATAATCTTGTGCTTCTGGTCATTACTCACACTAATGGCCACAGGTGAAGGTATGATTATAGCCTGGCCAGTAAATCAGCAGCTTTGCTTTCATATTGTGCTCACCACAGCATCTATCAGTGTGGCTGTTCATCACCTGCTTCGCTCACAAACACGGACCCAGAATGCTTAGATTTCATGTTCATGTCGCTGTGTGTCCAAACCCAGCACACGAGCAAAGAAAGCCATCATTTCTTTTTATCCCTTTAACCCTGAATGGGCGTGGCTTTATATCACCTTTTGATTGGAAGATGTTTTTGTGCTTTATGAAGAATAATTGTTACATTGTGTCTTTGTGTTTCAGTATAACAGCCACAGTTGCCAGCATTGGAGCAGCAGGAGTGCCTAACGCTGGGCTTGTCACCATGGTGATAGTTTTAACAGCTGTTGGCTTACCTGCAAGTGATGTCACTCTGATCGTTGCAGTCGATTGGCTACTGTGAGCTTTTGTCTATTGTGTTTTTGTGCTGACTTTCTTCTGTCTTTGTGGAAACTGCTGTAGACTCACTGTGACTGTCGTGTTTCAGGGATCGGTTCCGCACTATGATCAACGTCCTTGGCGATGCGTACGGAGCTGGCATTGTCCAGAAACTCTCCAAGAGGGAACTAGAACGGATGGACCTGACATCAGACATGGATGTCGCCAACCCTTTTGCCCTGGAAGCCGCTTTGGATGACGAGGAGTGTGAGAAGAAGTCCTACGTGAACGGAGGCTTCACGGTTGACAAGACGGATGCGATCTCCTTCACGGAGACGTCCCAGTTTTAGCCTCCGGCTGGTTCAGTCGTGGGGAGAACGTGCACGGAGAGAAGCTATCCATCCGGACCCATCCCAGGACCGACGTTAGCAATAGCAGCCTTCATTAAGCTAACCGAAGAGCACCCTTCAAGCTGGGCATTTACAACTATGACTAGATTAAAGTGCTTCCTTCATTATCTCAGATCACGCCATGATTCAAAAAGTCTTTTTTCTCAATAGGAGTTTTTCTTTTCTCGCACAGATGAACTCAAACGAAGAGCTTTTTGCAAGTGTGTGTGTGTGTGTGAGTGTGTGTGCGTGTGTGTGTGTGTGCGTGTGTGTGTGTGCGCATCTTTTAAGGTGAGCCTGATGACTTTTGCAAAAAACACAGTATCACGTAAACACTGCTTCATGAATAAAGCTAACTGTACTCCCTGTATGGACACTAATCCTCAGAAAACTTTTCTTTGCATGGCTCTGTTGAGTGTGTATGTCCCATGATGCAGTGCTTGTATATCTATCTGTATCTTTAAACTGTGCCAAACTTGTTTTTCACCAAGCTGCATGAAGCAAAATGTTTAAGCTGGTCACAGACTGGTTTCCTGTGTGGGCCTTGCAGAGACAAAGTCAGTGGACACTGTGGAATTTGAGAACATTTTTCTAACATTTCCTGTCACGTTGCAAAATAAGAATGAATAATCATGTATGTATTCAGTCAGTGTGGGGGAACATATGGACCCCGAAATAAATAGCTACTACAACACGGACATGTCACAGTGTGTAGCTGTGTGTTTCACTGTGGTCACAAGTTCAAACGCTTTTACAGCCGTCACCATCACATACAGATGTAACAGGTTATAACAGTGGCACATGTGGTCAGCCTCACACGCTGTGATGTAGATGATTACTGATCTGTGTGCAAAACCACGAGTCACGGAGCTGTGAGCTTTGTTTGCACGAATCCTGGAAGTGTTTTTAAAAGTAACACAGCTCCTAAAACTGAAGTGTCATTTTAACACAAAGTTCATGTAACGCACTCGTTAATTATTTAAGGGAATTTATAACTTATAGCTAACTTATAGCTAGTTTTTCACAGCCCGCTCTGACCAGTGGAAATGCATGATAAATGTGTGAAGTTACAGAAAAGGTAACTGGACGGACCGTCCTTTAATTCTAGATATACATTTATACACAATTTAGTTCATTCCCCGTGGACCCAGTTATAGAGGAAAAACAGGAACTTTCTTGTCTTTAATTCTTTGTCTGTTAGGTAATTATTATCTTTATCAAAAGGAAAAGCCTTCACCAGGCCAATGCTGGCCCCCGGGCCTTATGTTTGACACCCCTGGTCTGGGCTAAGGGTTTTCTGAAACCAGCTCAGCGCTGTACACAACCGCCCCCTAATTCTTGGTTTAAAACCCTTTTTCTCTTACGTTTTCCTCTCCCACAGGAAGCTCGATAATAAGTGAATCAGGCGTGTCAGAGCTGCCTTTTGTTATCATGACCACAATAACCTGATGGTGTTCACCATTTAGCAGGACAGGAAATGGAAAAATAAAGCAGGATTTTATATATAAAGCTACAAGCGTTCAGCGTTTGAGAGCTTCTGAAATTGCAGAGATTGATGCCAACGTATGTTTCTTTATTATTTCTGTCCTGTCTGTTTGTATTCAGGCTCAGGTTTTACAGTGATGAGCTCCAGTGCTGGAGCGTCAGTGTTGCTGAAAGACGAGAGAAGAGGGACGAGCGGAGAGGCAGGAGTGTTGGGATATGGTAGAAAGAAGGACAACAGCCATATGTTGTGTGTGTGAGACCAAAGCAAGGTCAGGAGCAACGGATGTGGATTCAAGTTGGTATAGATGGGAGTGAAGTGAAGCTGTGGTGATGTTGAAGAAAGAGTATGTGAGTAGTGTTGATGGGTATGAAGAGAGTGTCAAACTGAAAGCAGACAGAAAGGAAACAGTTTTCTACAGGAGATCAGTGCAAAGTGCAGCCTGATCCTACTGACTCAGACTGATGTGCTGGGAGCAGCTGAACGAGACAGAGTCCACCATTCATACGCTCCTTCACGGGGACAACACAGGCGGCACTGCAGGCTAGAAGCTCTGATGTTTGCGGTGCAGAGGCCTGGGGGAACTGCAGGCCTGCACAGGATTTTCCCCCTTTCTTATCTTGTGTTGTCTGAGTCTCTCCTTGCACGCTGACATGTGTGTGTTTGGATTTGGTCACCTATCCAGCCTCCCACACAGACGACACAACCATGTAGTTCCAGCAGACACAGGACAGCGAGTCAGTTTCTTCGCTGGTTTATTGGGATCCTTGGAAATGTGACTAAATAGTTTGTGTAAACGGGCTCCTTTCATCAGAGGAGTTTGTCCCCTTTCCTAAATTTCAAATTCACTCACCGTTTAGTTTAGCCGCCGAAACAACCAGAGGGCAAGATATACAACGATGCTCCGTTAGCACTGTGGCCTGGACGAGTGCAGGCAGCATTATCTCTGTGTGCGGTGATGTGGAAGATGGTGACTCACAGTCTTTGCAGGGGACAAGGACTCAGGTGCTTTATAGTGAGCAGAGGTTCTAAACCTGCTGCTGCAGCTTCTGCAAGCGCAGCTTCATTTTCTATCGACTGACGCATCAGATTCTGGCTATATAACAGTTCTATCATTAGTCTGCCAACACAGCCCAGCTCCATGTGACGTTACATAGCAGTGTGAACCATGACAACCAAAAAGATTTATTCATAACACACGAGAAAAGACCCAGGGAAACCAGATCAACGAGGAAAATGACAAAAAATAACAAGAAAACCCTGAAAACCATATATTTTACACCCGAGCCTCAACCAAGCGACTCACGGACCTATCCCGCTCCGTGACCCAGGGGTTGGGGGCCGCTGATGTAGAAGTATTCCCTCCATCACCCGACTGTGTCCTCAGTCCGCAGCACCCATCCACACCATGTGAGCAATACCGCTTTGCCTCTGAGTCACCTGACATAATCGCTGACTCAGCAAACCCTCCCACAGGTTGGTACCTGTCAGCCGCCTTAACCCAACCTGACTGATCTCCTGTTTCACCTCCAGTGTCCACCATGTGCTCCAGGGATTATCATCTCCACCTTATGACCACATGCAGCTGCTTCAACAATGGAGGCACAGAACAGGGTCCACTCTGACCCACGGGCACCAGAGATGGTGTCGATGTTCTGCTGCATGTGGGAACTGAACATCTTATGGACCAGGGCCTCTCCTTTCTTTCTTTCTTCTACTCTCACTGTACATCTGACTCAGAGTAAGAATCTAACCATTCTTACTCTGGATGGCATTACCTTGGCCTCCAGTAACGCTGTGAGGAACCTTGGAGTCATGTTTGACCAGGACATGTCCTTCAACGCACATATTAAACAAATATGTAAGACTGCTTTCTTTCATTTGCGCAACATCTCTAAAGTTAGAAATATCCTGTCTCAGAGTGACGCTGAAAAACTAGTTCATGCATTTATTACTTCCAGGCTGGACGACTGTAATTCATTATTATCAGGATGTCCAAAAAACTCGCTGAAAAGCCTTCAGCTAATCCAAAATGCTGCAGCAAGAGTCCTGACAGGGACTAGAAAGAGAGAGCATATTTCTCCTGTTTTGGCTTCCTGTTAAATCCAGAATTCAAAATCCTGCTCCGCACATACAAGGTCTTAAATAATCAGGCCCCATCTTATCTTAATGACCTTGTAGTACCATATCACCCTATTAGAGCACTTCGCTCTCGCTCTGCAGGCCTACTTGTTGTTCCTAGAGTATTTAAAAGTAGAATGGGAGGCAGAGCCTTCAGTTTTCAGGCCCCTCTCCTGTGGAACCAGCTTCCAGTTTGGATTCAGGAGACAGACACTATCTCTACTTTTAAGATTAGGCTTCAAACTTTCCTTTTTGCTAAAGCATATAGTTAGGGCTGGACCAGGTGACCCTGAATCCTCCCTTAGTTATGCTGCAATAGACATAGGGTGTTTCTTCTTCACACACCAGTGTTACTTCAGGGTCTTTACCTTACAAAAGGCTCTGGTTTCTATTCAGAGAAATATCCGAGGGACCACGAGTAGCAGCTGCTGTGTTTGGGGTCATATGGTCCTCTGAGAGCTTAAGATGAGCTTGAGGAGGAAAAGACGACAAGGATTTAAATCCATCAATTTAAATTCCAAACTGAACGGTGAGAAGTGAAACTGAAATTATTCGAGAGCTGAATTTTTAAAGGATAAAATGCAATTTCAATTTAGTGATGATCATTTTCAAGCCATGAATTCAAATTCAAATCTAACTTATTCAAATTCAGTTTCAGATTTCTGCCCATAGAATGACGCTGCTTGCAGGTCTGAATGTGTCAGGCCTGTCCAGTGGCACCCTCTGCCTGCTAACCCATCTCCTCATAGCTTTACCACAGCAGCCACGACATGCAGCCACTAATGAAACCATGAGAAAACCGATCAGCCTGAGAGGCATGCACACAGACTCTGTCTCGGGACTTCCTGTCAGATCACCTTTTCTTGTGCCTTACACTCACCTGTGATGTCCTGCAGCAACACGTGCACAGAAACATCTGTTTCACACACACGGGGAATCGCTCTGACACGTTCTCCATCTTTAGACTGTTTGTGTCCGTAACTGTAAATAAGTCACTGCTTTTGTTTTCAGTCGATTTCAAACGACAGCAAAAATGTTTTACCAGGAAAAGTGATCACACAGCAGTGACCCCAGGTGGGGGAGGACGTGTACAGGCTGGAACAGACTCTGCACAGAGACGTGATTAGCTCTTCCTGCCACCTGCTGCCTTTGACCGAGTGAAAGAAACGGTTGAACAAAGCTGCCAGTGTGTGCTGAGACGCACCGAACACGTTACAGCAAAGAGGACCAAACTGACCCAGAACATCTGTGTTTCTATTCGTTTGGACCTGCAGGCTGGAACAGACTGCAGCGTCGGCGTTCATGTGAAGCTCGGGCTGCAGAGATCGATGGCGTGATAAACAGTCCTGACGCAGACTGTGCGGGATCCTACTTCCTACCATGGACGTCATTAAAACTAATGTGCTCGTGTCAGTGGTGAGGCCCAGCTGTTCCTCCGTGCACAGCAGTGCAAACAGTTATCACAGCATCGTGTTGCTGCAGAAGAAAAGGTCTGAACCCTCAGCAGCTTCTCACACGCTGCAGTCTGCTGCTCCTTAGAGCGTCTGTGGTGAGGTCATCGCCCCCCTCTGGGTTGGGGTCAGATTTACTCGTTACCATGGATACTGCAGCTTCCAGGCTTACTTCCTACAACCCAGACTAACATTTATACTCAACATATCACAGCCGTTACCTTTGGGAACCTCCTGAACACGTATCATGTAAATGCATCGTCCTTCTGCTTGTTACAAAATAAAACAAACTCTCTTTGACCCGTTTAATGGAAGTCATCATCTATTTGTTGCTCACATTCATTTCTGTGCTTCGTCCTCCAACAGTAGAAGACTGAAGCATCATCATCATCGATGGCTGTACAGAGGGGACCGCGCCCTGTGGCATCTGTCAGCTGCAACAGCAAACAGCTGCACTGCCCACGTCTCGAACATTAACTGAGAAATCTTTTCAATAAATACTTCAAACTTTCAACAAACAGAAATTTCTTTAAACCATCTCGTAAAAAAACAAACGCATTGTCCGCTCGGCGCCAACGCTAAGCTCGCTGCTCCGTCTGCGCTGTAGTTTCTGGGTCAGAGTCAGAATCAGAGTCCGTCTCGTCGTCTTTTTTCGGAGGCTCTGTGGCGTCCCGGCCGACTGCTACCACCCCCTTCCTCTGAGGCAGGACTGTGAAGAAGGCCTCCTGCCAGCTGCCTTTCTCCAGGTACGCCAGGATGATCTCGAACACTGCAGGAGAGAGCGCCGTTCAGACCACAGAGGCAGCAGCTGAGGCTCCTCCCTGCTCCGCGGGCTAAAGCAGGGAGGAGCCACAATACAGGAAACATAATCCTTTAAATATCTGCACATTAAACTTGAGTAAGAGCAGCGGGTGAAGCCACTCCCACTCCTTACCGTGGTTAACAGCCAGAACCTTCCGACTGTTCATCTTGACGAAGCTGCTCAGAGGAAGCTGGGCGTGGCTGATGCCCAGCTCTGTGGCCCTTTCAAAGGTGAGTCCCTGCAAACAAAGCCCGACAGGTTAGCCAGCGCAGCCACGCCCACACGCTACAGCGGGTCTGGAGCCGAGCACACCTTGTGGTGGTTGTGGTCCACCAGGCCTCCGATGACGTACGCCCTCTGTGGATCCAGCTCCGTCAGCACGTTGGGAGAGTCGGAGGTGAGGTAGACCAGCTGCTCCTGGGACACGACCTCAGTGTAGTGCTCCGTTTTAATGTGTATGTCCTGCACAGCACACAGCATCCAACCAATCAATGTGACAAACTGCTGGCATTGAACACAGCATCTTCAGCGTGGTCATCGTCAGCTCGGAGCGGCTCATGGACCCAATCATCAAGCTTTTTATTCTGGACTGTAATTTGTATTACTTCATGTTTATTCTAACGTTTCAAATTCATGTTTCCTGGGTCATGAGTTTTGGTATCTAGAATAAAATCCATGCATCGTCACAGCCCTCCATCTCATGTCAAGTTTAAATGTTAGTCAGAGGGGTCCAACTCCAGCCTCGAGTGTCCTGCAGGTGTAAATGACCTCCTCAGCATGAGAAATGAACTCATGTGAGTCAGGTGTGCTGACCCAGGGTGAGATCTAAAACCTGCAGGCCCCTCGAGGCCTGGAGCTCCCTGCTCTGAAGCAGGGCCTCATGTTAATCGTGTGCAGATGGAGCTGATATAAAGTGGTGAGGGCAGACGCTGACTCCTGAGCATCCTGTGGGTGTGAACTACAGGTGACGCCACCGTTTCATGAACTTAATAAACTGGAAATCAGACATAACGTTGTGCAGGTTCCAGACCTCTGTTGGACGTGTGACTGCTCACCTTCCAGTTCACCCAGCCTTTGTCCTTCTCGTCCATGCTCTGTCTCAGCTGTCCTCCTAGGCTTGTCAGGTAAAACTGGACACGTGAGAAGGAGTTAGAAGATGTTTGACGCCACATGAAAAACTGTTATTACTGCCTGTTACTCTTCTTATTTTATATTCGACCCAAAGCCAGTGGAGACGGTTTGGGATGGAGACCAACAAGTGCTCAGCATCTCATCATGGAGCTCATCCAGAGGATGCAAAGCATGTCGCAGCGACATCCACATCCAGATGTTGGCTCAGCTGTGGTCAGAAGTCTTGACCAGGAAGGGTTGTTAGTGTGTAAACATGAGCACATGTGCTACCTGACGCCACGTGGCTGCAGCGTCCTCAGTGCCGTCTGTGTTCTTATTGCTCGAGGAAAGTTTCTGCACTGTAAGTATTTTCAGCTCTGCACAGTTAGGACAGTATTTTATAAGCTAGGCTAGGACAGCGTGTGGTTGGTAAACAGGGAGGTAACCACTAACAGCTCAAAGACGTGTCAGAATCTCACCACCCTCTAAACACGCCACAGATCCACCCGTGAACTTCATGCTGTGCATGTGAAACTGAAGCCAGGTCAGTGGGGGGGGTTTGGTCCTCACGTGCAGATACAAGCACGAGCTCGTGTCCTTCACACGAGTCCACGGGCTGCTCCGAGCAACTGAGAACGTCATCACAAAAACAAACGCAGTAACATCGTTATCATCGTCACGTGCTCGGCACCAACCTGCACTGGATGCGAGGCCCGTCTGTTCTCTGCGTAGCACCTCTGGATCTGTTTGTGAAGTTTGCGCACGTCCTGAAGAAACAGACAGTGTGTTGGGAACTCTGGGAGCACAGTCGCAGCGCCTACACCGCTGACCCGGTTACCTTAATCAGCATGAGGCTGTCGAAGCTGCAGTCCACCACCAGCCTCAGAGAGCTGGGCGTGGCCTCTCTGCGCGCACGTTTGCGGGCGCTCTGGACCTCCCCGCCCTCCTGGTGATTCTGCCTCTGCAGGCGACGCTGCTGCTTCCTCTCCTTTCGCCTCTGCCTGCCATGAAAGCGAGGATGATGTTCAGCACGTGTGTGGGCTTGGTCTGCATGGACTGAACACTGGGTCCACTGTGGGAAGCTCAAACCTCCACATCAGGACAGAGTGGGTCAGAGCCGATGGTCACTGAGCCAGTCTGTGTTTTACCTGATAACTAATTCATTACTGGATCATTGGTGCCATTATTAACTATACTGATTTAGAGGGGAGGATATTTGGACTGGAGGAAGGATGGAGAGAAATGTGACATAAAGGTGTCCTGCAGCAGCATCCTTTTGTTTGACAGTCTCACACACACCGAAGGACGCGAGGTGTGTGAGACAAAGGTCAGCACGAGCTTTCAATCTCACGCCTGTTTGTGCGCATGCACATTCATCTCACAGTGGATCACAGTGTAACAGCTCAGCAGGCCCGTGGAGGCCGTTGTTCTGGCAAAACGTCCTACTGTAAGTAGTTTATGCACATTTCTGCTGTCACACAGTAATTCCAGCACAAATGTAAGTAGGTATGACAGTTTGCCACTTAACTGTGCCCATCAGAGTGTGCTTGTAGCTCACATTCATAAAGCCAGGACGGTTTGCCTCTTCATTTTACCCGTTAAAGTGTGCTTGTAAGTAACATTCACAAAGGTAGCATGGTTTGGCACGTAATTTCACCTGTCAGAGTATTTTTCTAGGTGATATTAACAAAGGTAAGATGACGTGCCACTGAATTCTTACTGTAAAATGATGCTTCTAGCTCACATTTACAAAGGTAGGACGCTCTGGCAATTATTTTTACCCGTCAGAGTATGTTTGTAGCTTATATTCACAAAGGTAGGTTCGCCACTGAATTTCATGTTGTGCGCATGCGTAGAAACAACGGGTAGGATGGATTCCCAGAACACCGTGACTTCTCTGCGTGTTTCGCGCCACAGCTTACTTCCGCTGCTCGCGCTCTTCCTCCCACTTCTGCTGCTTCAGCAGTTTCTTCCTCTGCCTCTTGGACAGAACCGGGTCTTCCGGGTCTCCGGGACTGCTCACAGCCTTCTCGCTTTGGTCTTCCTCCGCCGAAGCTGGCTTTCCCGTGGTGTCGTCAGCCGTCTGTGAACACACCGCTGTGGTCATGTCTGCGCTGCTGGCGTGCAGGAGCCGCGTTGGCGGCATTTAAATGACTTTGTAATGTGGGCTAAAACGGGTCAGTTAGCCTGGCACCGACGAACAGACGAACGAGCGGCTCACCTCGAGTCCACGCTTTGTTTGGCGCATTTGTGACGTTTTTTATGCGCGTCACAAGCTCGCGTTAAGATGCAGTGCTGCCCTCTACCGGCCGTACTAACAAAGTGAAGCAGATTTCATAAAACCGACACAGATACATTTACTTTCACTCTGGTTTCATGGAAACATCGCTGCTTTCATCAGTAACAGCATCTGATCACAATTTGTACTTTTATTTTTACCAAAACGTGTTGTTTGGTTTTACTGCCTTCAGAGAGACAGACCCATTAATCTGATTTTACTGCACATCCATAAATGTCCTCCGCTCTCAGGACGGGAACATTATTCTACAGTTATGTCCTGTAACAACAAGGAAGCTTTAGAAACGTTAGTATTTGTAATAGTTTTCATGTCTTTAATTATTCCACGTCTCGCTTTCCCCTTTAGCATCCACTAATCAACGTAAACATCTTATCTTTGCAAACATAGCATTTAAACACGTGAAACATAACTGTGACACTGTTAGTTGTTATAAACTGAGTCAGTCAGAGTTTTCCTGTTTATTCAGTTTTCACAGTAAAAGTGAACCTGACACTGTAGCTGTGCAAACAGCTACAGTCATCCTCGTTGTTTTTGCACATTTATCGTTTCATCCACGGGTCCTCTTTATTCCCACGCTCCCGTCTGTCCACCACCTTCATCTACCTTCAGCATTTACTGTGCGCAGCAGAGACTCTGCTCTGAGGCAGCAGAGACTCTGCTCTGAGGCAGCAGAGTCCCTGCTGTGCAGAAATGCTTTCACACTTATAGAAAACATTTCCTACTTTATGCAAAAGTTTAAAAAAAGAAAGACAAATCATGCACAACCAGAAACATGACACGAACCAAATCTGATCAAATCCCCAGGAGAAGACAGCAACACTGTAGCATCGGGACCATGGAGCTCTAAGAAACAGCAGTGTCCACTCTTAAGACTGAATGAACTCAGAGGTGGTTTATCCTCCACAAATACACAAACACAGACGTCGTGTTTGTGAGGCACGAGAGGAAACTGTTCGACTCTTTTTCTGATAACAGTGCAGCAGCAAAGCTGAGAGTCAGGTACAAAAGTATAAAATATTATCAGCTTGGGTAGAAACGTATGTTTGATGCTTCTGCTGTATATCTGTAACAGGACACTAAACACGTCACAGTAAAACAGTCAGCAGAAAAACCCTCAGCAAAGCTCCAGCTCTGTAACCTGTCATGTTTCCAACAGAAGAAAACGGACTGTCCAGCAGACCCACTGCACAAACTCCAACGTGCAACCACAAACAGCAACCTCAGTTTGAACATAACGTCTCATAACTTCATGTCACGCACATCTGCAAAGTTCAGGAAGTGTAACAGCTGGACAAGAGTAACTATTCATCGATTTCACAACCTCACAGTTTGGTTTCTACACATGATTCGGCTCATTCAGCTCCTGTGTGAGTGTGTCCACACCGTCCAGCTTACAGCTCGGCCCTGTGGGGACACAAAGAAACACACGTCAGAGTCTTAAGCACACGTCAACAGTTTTGTACATTTGTCGCACAGCTTTCCTCCTATTCTGTAGAACAGCGAGTGCCTTTCCACCGCACACTATCTGTTTACGTTAAAAACGTTAGTGAGCGCTCCAGTATGTGGGTCAGACCCTGGAGGGGAACTCCAAATGTCCCCTCACTGTACCGCTCAGCCGTCAGAGCCACGTGAACCTCACCCTGCTGCTCCTATAAAAAGAGCCTGAGCCTGCAGGATGTGCCAGCCCGGCTGCTGATACCCAGCAGCAGCTGAAGCTTTTCCATCCTCACATGAATGCCTGCCTGACCTTTCACTCTGGCTGCACACACACAGCTGATCCAACCACATCTCTGCTGTGATATCGCATTTTACAGGATATCTATCAGTGTTAGTTAGCTGCAGCTGCTTTACAGTCACTCCACATCTCTTCTTCTTCTGTTAGATATGATGCACAGCATCCTGTTAGATCACTGACTTCATGCATTAAGTGAAACGTGTGGTGTCAGCATCATTTTTAGGAAATGCAAACATTCATTAAAGCGTGAAACAGTCCCCATATTGTTTTCTGATTTATAGTTTTTATTCTTATTTTCTTTTCCTCAGGCTGGCAATGAGACACCCTCGTTGTTCTGCGAGCACGGACAGGTGAGAACAGTGTGGGTCACGATGGTGTGCAGAAACATGTTTGATAACTCATCCATAAAATCAGCTGCAGTAACTACATGTGATGTGCTGTGAGCCTCTGTCTCCTCCTTTTGTTGTCACCATGTTTTCAGAACTACTGCACGGATCATTTCACTGACTTACTGTCTCCATAGTTTGCAGTTTGCAGCTTTTAGGCTACATTATATTTCAGTGTATCCTATAAATAAATGGTTCCTCTGAGATTAGTTATGTAAAACTCTCCACTGCGCCCTCAGACATGCTTCGGTAAAAGGGAAGCAGTCAGATACTCACCTGTCCAGACGACCTGCCGTTCATCGGTGCTCCACCATGAAGCTCATAGTCGTCCCGTCAAATGAGGGGGGGGCGATGATCCGGGGCCCCTGCTGGGAGCTGATGCTGATGACAGGCTGCTTGATGCTAGAGAAGCCCTGCTGTGGCCTGTTAGCAGCAGCCTGAACACCTGAGGCTACCTGGGAAGACTTTCCGGTGGACATGTAGAAAGGACTCTCCACGTGCATGCCCTCGGTCTGCTGCGAGGAGCTTTTATCGCTGCTGTCCACCTCTGCCTGCACCAACATCTGCGACTGTAGCAGCGCCCTGGCAGGTATCACTGACGGCGTCGGCACGAGACCCGGGTAGATCATGTACGTGTGGCCGTAAATGCCAGAACTGAGGGCTAAAGGTGAGATGGGCATGGGCACAGGTGTCATGGGAGGCTGTGGCATAGGCACATCCACATATTGACCCGTTTCTGGATCAAAGAGACGCTTGGTGGCAGGCTGCACTGGTGTGTCTACCAGGTAGTAGTTGCCAGTGCTGGGATCCAGCAGCATTTTCCTCTGGGTGGCCTGGAACGGGTCCAGGGTGGGAGCCGGGGTGATTGCTGGAGAGAAGCAGTAGACCTGTGGCTGATTGGCGGGCATCCCGAGTGGCAGAGAGTGGTAGATAGTAGCTGAGGGGATCTCTGGTGAGTAACTAGCTGTGTGCTCCTCGTGCCCTCTGAGCCCAGGTTCCAGGTGTCCTGAAGGTGTGGCTGGATGTGACCGGGTGAACGTGTAGACGGACGCTTTATCAGGTGGCTGTTTGCCTTTGCTGGGCTGAGACTTGACTGGAATAGCGAGGTAGTTCTCACTGTCAGTTGAAAACTCGTGTGCAAACCCGTCGGCCTCCTTCACGTCGGCGTCTTCGTTCCCAGCTGACCGTCTCTCACAGATGCTGAATGATGCGGGCGGTTTGGGGACGAAGGTTTTGGTGCTGAAAGGTGTTTGTGTGACGGTGTTCGGTTGGGATGTCTTTGAAGTTCTGGAGGCCTTGACACTGCTGGGGGCTTGCACTGACTTAGGCCTGTCATCACAGCCCACTGATGTGGGGCGGGGTTTGAGTGGGTCTTTCTGCTCCTGCTTCAGCAGGCTGTCACCTGCTCGTCCTGCTGGGGGCTTGTCTGCGCTGGACTGGGAGTTTCTTCTGGCAGACTTGTCTGCGCTGGGCGTCCATGCAGTCTCCTCTCCGTGTCCTGGATGCTCCTCACACGCTATCAGTGAAAGCAGGTGGCTGTCTGTCAGCGGCCGAGCCTCGTTCTTCCTCTTCCACTCGTTCTTTTCAAATACATAGAGCTGCTCCATGGTTTTCACGGCAGCCTGCAGTTTTTGCAGAGCCGCCTGGTTTGGCACCTGTGACTCGGGCTTTTTATCAGTGATGTCCGATACTTTTTCTTGCCTCTTTGTAGATATTCTGCTTTCACTTCGGTCGGTGTTTCCCTGCGAGGCATTATTTGAGGGGCCCAGAGATGCGCTCCCTGTTGCCCTTGATGCGTTTTTGACGCCCTCTGGAGACGATCTGTCCACGTCAGGTGACTCCTGTTTAGCCCCGTGAAGGTTTCCACATTGTTTTCCGTTACTGCTCGTGTTCACAGACTGGCACTTGATCACTATAGGCGACACAGTATTGAAGCTTTGATTGGGCACTTGCTTGTTTTGCTCTGGATGTCTGTCAGCGGAGGCGCTGTGGGCTTTATTCTCGTTGTTATCCAAAGAAACGAAGTGATACGAACTTTTAACCAGCTTACGCACGTCTCTCACTTGGTAAATGGGAGTCTGCAGCTTCCCCTTATTGTCTCGAATGTCTCGGACCATGAAATGTGGAACTTTATCTGAAAAGTCACCCTTCAAAGCTGTAGCAAGCGCGTGGGATTTGGCGTGATCTGTTCGGATGATGTTGCAGCCTAAATTAGGAGCGCGCAGTTTGGAGACGGCGCACGGCTCGGTGCTATCGTCTTTGACGCGCCTCAAGTTAATTTGAAGTTCTGGAGATTTGGATGTGGTCGCAGAGTCTGCGACAGAGCGTACTTTGGCTCCACGTCCGTGTCCACACGTAGAATAATTCCTGCTCTGCTGCGTGGCTTCGCCTTCGTTCGGCAGCATTTGGATATTTGGCACAAATAAATGAGCCATTTTCTTCAGTTTGCTGCTGCCCGCCGAGTACAGACTCCCCTCGGCCAGCGTGTCCTCTGGTGTTTGATCGTTTTCAGGATCCTTTTGAAATTCTAGCTCGTCATCCTTCCAGCATCTGAACGCGCTATTTTGGCTGCGATGCAGCGTGCTTCTGGATGAGTCCACTGCGCCTTTTTTAGTATCAACTCCAGTTTGTTGCTTCCGAGAGTCGCTCTTGGCATCCGCTATGTCCCCTAACTCATTCACGCGCATTATGCTGTAGTCCGAGCTGCTGTCGGAAAGCTTGGAGTTGTGCTTCGCTCTGACGTCGTCGCTTTCCTGGCGCAGAAAGCTGGGAGAGGGCGTCTGCTGCGGCTCGCTTATTTCGCCTCTCTCCATCTTGCGCTCCTGCTCGAACTGCATTTTCTTAGAAATGACATTTTTGATGAGACTCGAAGCAAACACGGCCTTCTTGTGCGTGTCTTCCATGGTTTTAGAGGGCGGCTTGCCGCCCCCCCTGCTCTGGCTTGCGTTGGTAACTTCATCCGTGGAACGTGATCCTGCAAAGTTAGTGCGTGGTTCTCCCGCAGGAATTCCCGATTTAACGTTGCAACGAAAATTCAGCGTCTCTGTCAGCCTTATGACGCCGCTGTGGCCCTGACCAAATTTCCCCATCAGCTCTATTTTCTTTGTAGATGACGCTGCGCTGTGGGGAGGTAATGTCTCGCTGGCGGGCGCTTTGATGATGCCCTTATAACCCCTTTTGTCTATGCTCTTGGCGATTTGAAACGAGGCCGCTGAGCTTTGATGAGACACAAGACTTTGGTCCACATTCATGTTACCATATTTCAGGTCCACAAACGTGGACCACCTGTTTATCCCCACGGCATGCTCTGATGCAGAGGACTCGCTGGAGGTGCTGAAATGAATGGCATCAAAGTAAGGATACGCCAGGCTCTTGAAGGCTCTGGCTGTCAGAGTGCGCACCTCCTTGTCAGCGTCGTCCAGCTCGCTGACAGCACTGGACGTGCCGCTTGAATATTCGGGGACTTCTTTCCCCCTTAATTTGCCGCCAAAGTGTACGCGCCCGGGCGCTGCTACCAAACACTTCGCCGTGTCACACAAGGTCTCTGCCTTCCCATCAACTCCCCTAAACACATAGCGACTCACATCTCCGGAGCGCCTGGCATGATAGAGAATCTTTTCCTGTTCTTGGATGTTGCTGGGGTCATTTATAGCTCGAGAGGTGGTTCTGATTGACAGGTGAATCTGTCCGCCACTGTTGCCACTGCAGCGTTGCTGCTCGGGCTTTGACACACTCTCATCTGAGCTGGTGAATTTGGCCGCTTCGCGCGGATCACTTTCCAGCAGAGTGCTGACTGTTGCTGCTGCGCCCTGAGAGCCAGGCTGGCGGCCGTGCCCCCTCGCGCCCGCCGCGCCCCCGGCATCAAAAGAAGCGTAATCGGCAAATGAGTAAACCCGGTTGTCTTCTTCAACGTCCCAGCTCGTGGAAGAGCCCACTCCGAGTTCGTAGTCCTCCTCGTGGTCAGAAAGTTCAGAGAGCTGGATCTCGTGCGTGGTAATATAATGGGATTCGTCCTCCGTGGCGCACGGAATGCAGTCATCAGAAAGCACCAAACTTATACCATCGTCCACTTCATAATCATCCTGCTCACTTGTCTCCCCGAGATAATTATCACTAGCGCGCAAATCCACGTCCGGCTGCAGGCTTGCGCTGCTTTCCGTGTTGGACACCTCGTGCTGCTCGTGGAAACGCTCCGACTTTGCGTTTGCACAAAAAGGAATCGGTGGCGGTGACGGGTCAGCGTGCTGGTGCTTAACACCATCTCCATGTTTCCCAACTGTGCCATTCTCTGTCTTAGTGTCGCCCTCGGGTTTGCGTCCCGTTGCGCACGGAGCTCCAGCTCCGCTGTCGGAAACAATCACAGACATTTGGTTTGTCTCACAAACGCGTCGGTCTGTTTTCACATCCACTGAGTCCAACTCGACGTATTTCTTTTCATCGTGCTCCGCGGGACCATCTTCTGTGGGGTTTGGGGGCAGATCCCTCACCTGGTGACGTGTCATCGATAATTCCACACAGCTTTTCTCAGCGAAGCTCAAGTCGCAAATCTGAGCTCACATTTGGTGTCTGACAGGAGATGCAAGAGATGGAGTCGGACAAGATTTCGTCGTCCTTTATGCAGAGATAGTCTGAGTCTGACAGACAGACTCCGATGTCACCAAAGCGCTCCAGACATTCCAGCTCATCGCCACATGTAGGCTGAAGCATGTAGGCTAAAAAGGAGCAGAGACATTAACCACTGTCTGGTTCTCAGTCTGTGAACCAATGCAGCCACAAAGCTGTATTTCTAATGACAGTCGAGGTCAAACCTGCTTTGAACTTCATGTTCAAGCTCTGTGGTTACAGCTCTGACTGAGGTCTTAAAAGCCTCTCAGACGGGTAGTTGTCAGTAACTGGGTTTGGTTACCTGTTAACAAACTGCACCCTGCCACTGTTCTCCTTTTATATTTATGCCCATTTATCTATAGATCTTCATATCTATCAGTGTCTCTGTTTCTACACTCACTTCATATATGAGTGTTTGATGTATATTTGTTACTATGACAACTCAGTTTCCTCTGGGATTAATAAATTAAAAATATGTTATTTAAATAAAGTCTCTCTGACTCTGAACTTTGCTTTTTCTGTTGCTCTTCGATATCTTTGTGTCTGCTTCACCTTTTGAGACACGTTGTATTGAACTGACTCTCTGATTTTTCCACAGTAGTAATAATGACAGGAGTGAAGGAGGAGGTCGGGTCACGTGGTCACAGAGCCACAAATCAGCATATGATGGAGATTAACACCAGCAAGCACAGACCATCTCCAGCGTTTCATGAGCTGCTTCACTTCAAATCCTCCTTCTTCTTCGAACATCACACATTTTTCTTTTGTCCAAGTGATTCGTTTAGGCTAAAACACAACTTTACAGCTCAGCTGTGCTTTTAACAGACTGGTGTTGAAACAAATAGGTTATTGTAACACACACAATAAAATTCTAAAGAATAATTTATCAGTACAACGATAACAACGAAAGGATAAAACAGTCCAGTGTCCAAAAGGCAGAAAACACAGAGTCCAGAGCCGGCGATGCCACAAGTCAGTTACACTTCACACGCGCCGCCACCCTGTAAGCAGACGGCCAGTCATCACTCCGGCCTCAGCAACACAACTCTGCCTTTAGGCTGCAGCATGTCGCAGCTGCACACAGACAAATATCACAGCAGTGTTTGTGGGCGATAAGCACACCAGATCAATCACCTGCCTTCAATGGATACAACCCAGCACAGCCACTGGCCACGCCCACAACACGCATGGAGATGAATGAATACAGGCAGCATGTGTCCATCATATTACATTATCACATGAAATAAAACAAGCTCGTGAGTACTGTTCCTGTGGACAAACAGGGCACGGTCGGCAGATGAAGGGCCGCAGTAGGGACGCTGACAGGGTGCATCGTGTTAACACACTATGTTTGTTGTGGAAGTAACTCAGTTCAACTCCACGCTCTGCTGCAGAATTTAACTGACACTAATCCAGCGATACACCAGTTTCTCTCACGGAGCCTCTGCCAGGCTCTGCTTTGGATGGTTAGCGTCTTTCCACTGAGCTCACCTCCATCCTTCTCTCAGGAAACCACTGTGAGTATGTCTCACACACGTCTGCTTCTTATCCACGGCCCCACCCTGGACTTTGTGTTGGCATCACCAGTATTTTCAGTGTGTACATCCTCTTCTCAGGGGCACCTCACTGATGCCTTCTGTGAGGATCCACAGAGACTACATGTGCTCCTGGGTGATCCACTTCCTGTCACTTTACAGTTTGTCAAAACCTAAGAGGGAACAAATGAAGAAATATATTAATGACTCACTGAAAGCTGGAATTATTTGTCCTTCCTAACCGTTAGCAGCTATTTTTTTGTTGTTGAAAAGAGAGATGTGTCTGTATGCATGCAGAGGGCGAAATCGCTCAACAAATATCTGCTGTCTTTGTTCTCGTCTCCTTTTGAGCTTCTCCATCTTCAAGCTCGGCCTCAGGAAAGCATCTCTTCCCACTCCAGGAGAAGACGACCTTTGACCTTGGGCATTTCCTGGGTTGCTCAATCTTCCAAACTCTCCACATTCTTATCTCCTGTAGCGACACCAGTGACCATCAGAGCCGTGTATGTCAGGTGCTTCAAACACTGCTTGTGTCACAAGTATGTGTGAGCGCACCCAAAAGCAAACTCAGAGGAGAAAACAAGCTGATATTTAAGAAAACTTTATCGTGCACAGGTCATATGCACGAAGGGCAACGAGAGGAGCGTAGCACAGGTTGCAGGTGGAGTTCCAGCTGGGTGCTTCCAGGAATCCAGGAGTGACGACAGGCAGGTGAGCTACCACCTGAGCTACAGCTGCGTACCAAAGACATCTAAAAAAGATTAGTTCTTCATTGTTCATCCATACTAATGTCACACACACGAGTGTGCTAACTGTGGATGCCACGCCTCATGACAAACATGGATGTGCTGTTTGTGTCATGAATGTGTGACACGGTAAGTAAATACTGGTCAGCTGTGGGTAGGTCGTGTTCCCAAACAACCTCGGCCTGAGTAAGAAAAGGTTGATGCTAATAGAGATCCTAGAAAGGATCAACTCGTCTTAGGCTGGAGAAATATGACATTTGTCCTTTGCCTTGTTTTCATTCGTGTGTTGTCTCAACAATGTGCTACAGGACTTTTAGCACATTTGAATTCATAGACGAGAAGCCAGAAGTCAGAGTTTTACAGAGCAGCTGTGAGTACACCATGATGTGAGAATACTGTAGCATCTTATTAAGAGACCTGGTTAACCTCTGCAGAAAGGAGCCGGGGTCACAGAGTGCATGAGTAACTGCTGATGGTCTGCTGGCAACTTGAACTTTGGATATCTGCTGTTAGAGGGCAATAAAACCTCCCTCAGCACCGGCCAACAGTGTAACACAGGAGCCAGAAACCAGAGACGAGCCACAGCCTCAGTCAGGACTCAGGGTACCAGCCCTCTGCATTAGTCTGAGCAGGCTGAACATTATTAAGAGCCGTTTCTCCTGAACGCTCGTCCTGCAGGGACTCAGCTGGCCTTCATGTTTATGTTTGCTTCAGTCAGACTGGTCCGTGTTACGTTACATCCAGTTACAATGATTATGGAGCCTTTCATAAGTGTGATGTAGAGACTAATGCTTCTAAAGGCTGTGCCTCTAATATACAGTTACATTTTACTGTTAAGGTTGCTTTTCATGTATTTTTCAGAGCTTTTGTTATTTATTTAATGTTCTTTTTAAAAAATGTTATGTAGTTTCTGTTTGTGTAGTTCTTTTAGTTTCCTCGGCCTCCATGTTTGTTTGGTTACGTCTCCATTCAGGCTTGACTGGTAATCGAGCATTTCCCCAGTGGGCTGACGCACTTTTCAGGCCGCTGAACACCGGCCGTCTGACACAGGCTGAACGGTAATTCATTATTATCAGGATGTCCTAAAAACTCCCTGAAAGCCTTCAGCTGATCCAAAATGCTGCAGCAAGAGTCCTGACAGGGACTAGAAAGAGAGAGCAGATTTCTCCTGTTTTGGCTTCCTGTTAAATCCAGAATTCAAAATCCTGCTCCTCACATACAAGGTCTTAAATAATCAGGCCCCATCTTATCTTAATGACCTTGTAGTACCATATCACCCTATTAGAGTGCTTCGCTCTCACACTGCAGGCTGACAGTATGTTAGGGATGCATGAATATCTCGACTGGAACAAAAAGGATCCAACATCCAAATTCTGAATGTCCTTCAAGATGCATGTAAACTGTTCCTCCAGACTACTTAAATAGACTCCACGAGAGTTCAGGCTGAGAACAAAGCTGGTTTTTACTGCAGCCGTGCAAATTAGAGTGAATCAGACCACAGTGACTCTGTGGATGTGGGTGGATGTGGGTGGATGTGTATCTCAGCTGTTCAGGTGGAGTTATATCGGGGCTGGGACGATGTCTTTGGAAACGTGCAACAGGACTGAGCGCATAAGTGACAAAGCAAAATAGACGTGTGCATATTTTTAAGTGACACTTTATAATACATTTGATATGTCACAGTGTTACTAATGTACTGAGTAAGAATCACCTTCACTGAACAGGTGCACATAAGGAACTGGGCTCAGGGTAGATAACAAACGCTCACTGGTTTGGCATGTTTGTAGTTGGGATACTTCTAAAGAGGAGAGTTCAAACTCTGATCTAAACATCAGACCAACCTCTGTGAGTCATCTTATCGATGGCATTCAGCAGCAAGGACAGGCAGGAACGTGGGACTGAGGTTAAAGTTCAACCATCTGAGACACACCCAGCCTCTCCTGTTTAAAATACCCAGGGCTGCAGCAGAGCTCATCCAGATGCTTACACGTCTGGATTGTTAATCACAGAGAAAATCAAGATATTCATTCATTAATGTGCTGAATGAAAAATGAACATGATTCTGTCTGAATGTGTCTGCAGATGTGCAGCAGGTGTGTGTGTGACAGAAACGTGTCACCAACACTGTCATGGTTACAGAGCCATGATTCATGTGATTAATTATGCTTAGTCAGAATACAGTGAGGCGAGAGTTTAACCAGCACAGTCTGTACTGCCAGGCTGTGTGTGGATGGTGGAGTGAGCAGCACCAAGGAGCCACCATTTAATAATAGAGATGGGACTGTCTATACAAGGCCCAGCACACACACTGTCAGTGTGCTGTAGTGTAGAGGGAGCGCTCTGGTTTGAGTCAAGCAGGCCATTTACACCTCTGAATGGAGGCGGGGCCTCTGTTACAGGAATGGTGCCACAATAACAGAGAAGAAATCCCTCCAATCACAGCTCTACAATGCTGTGATTGGAGGGATTCCCCACCTCTCTGTGGACTCATGCAAGGATCAGCGGCTGTGACAGTTTGCGTACTAATGATCATAAGCTGCCTGTTGTTCATCAGTGCTGCTGGTTCAGCTCCTGTTGAGAAGGTTGGAAACCTGCAGTCAGACTGTCCAGGTGAACAGAGTCAACCTTCTCAGAGAAAGACCGCGTGTTACAATGTTTCCATGTCTGCTGCTGCCATGGAGACAGGCTTCAGACTGCAGCGGGTTCTGTGCTAACAAATGCAGAGGTGGGTTACCCGCTCGGCCCAGCACGGGTGACCACATGTTGCTGCGATATGTCCTGCAGAAGTAACTGTATCTCCTGAGGACTTCCAGTCTGCAGGCTGGCTAAATATAACTTGTTTGTGCTCCTGGGCTCACAGTAATTAGCTCCACAGTTTAAAACGGCCACGGTACTGTGTGACACGCTGAAATTTCACCCGACCTGTGGACAGAAACAGCGTTGTGTGGAAGGGCAGATTTGGAGACATCAGTTATTTCAACACGTTTATAACATTCGACTGTCCCAACGCTGCTTTAAAATGATAACTCAGCTTTCTGAAGAAACGAACAACACAACCTGTGTTATTTACTTTACTTTTGCCATAAAGCCTGGATGAATAGCACATAGAGCGTTGAACCAATGATCAGTAATGCTGGGAAGGTGCCAAATAAAGGCAGGTTTGTCTGTAGAGGATTTAGAGGTAGTTCTCATGCTTGTGTCTCCTCTGAGCTGCAGGATCGGCTCTCTTTGTTCCAGCTCTTTGTTTCATTTTCTTCCACAGGTAGAACAAACGTAGGCACAGGAACAGTTTGTCATACAAAGTAACTCAGCTCCCTCTGTTCCTGCCGTTTTGTTAGTTTTTCAAAGCAGACTTCCTGAATAGAATAGAATAGAATAGAATAGAATAGAATAGACCTTTATTATCCCATGGATGAGAGGTTTGGGTGTTACACAGCTCTTGAAGCAAAGGGAATATAAAATATAAAAGGAAGCCTCAGAGTGGTCCTATAGACATAAGCAACTGCAGTCTGTACAAACAGGTAACGATGCACAGAAACATGAAATGTGCAGTGAACAAAGCAGCTGCTGAGTAAGATAACTGTGTGTGACAGAGTCTGACAGCTGCTGTAAGAACGACCTGTGGCAGCGCTGCTTCCTGCACTGTGGGTGTGAAAGTCCACTGCTGCTCGAGCAGCTCGGTGTTCAGTCTCATGCAGGGAGGTGTTGTCCATGATGGGTGTTAGCTTAGACAACAGCCTCTCCTCCTCGATGGACTTCAGCGGGCGGTCCAGGACAGAGCTGGCCCTCCTGACCAGTTTGTTGAGGTCCCCCCGTCCCTCTCTGCCGCTCCAGCAGACCACAGCACAGAAAACAGCAGACGCCACCACAGTGTCCTGTTCACCCTCAAGGATCTCTGCAGGTGGAGACGACGTAGGCCCTTTTTGTAAAGTGCATTTGTGTTTGTGGACCAGTCCAGTTTGTTATTGAAGTGAACACCCAGGTATTTGTGCTCCTCCACCGTTTCAGTGTCCAAAGCCTGGATGTTCACAGGTGTAACAGGGGCGGCTTGCTGCTGAATAGCAGGGCGACCCTGATCTAGGGCTGTATTAATCCCATGAGAAGAATGTAGCGCCCCCTCTCTGTGGCTGATTTCCAGTGAGACTTGAAAACGTCCTCAGTTAGAAACTGCCACACGCTCCTTGTAATGACTGCACGATGAGTAAAACCTGTTTCTGATGTTTTGTGCTGCTTGGCTGCGTCTCTGCCAGAACATTATGTCGAGCTTCTCCGTTTTCATGTTTGCAATAATTCTTAGCTGTGCTAATGTCCCGACACACCGTAAGAGACCTCGAGCAGGGTGCACAACTATTAGACCTGAGACGCTGCAGCAGGCTCAGAGGTCGCAGGCACTTAGGATGATGTTTATTCTGTGCGTTGTCCATTTAGACTTCAGCAAACTCGGGTTAAAACCTGTCACCTATGAACGTGGTGGCACTGTGTGAAGGCAGGACAGTGGCTCTTTTTCCTTTAAGCAGCAGAGCTCTGCTGCTCCTCGGTGTCCCACACAGCGGAGCCGCCCCACCACTCCAGCCCAGAGAGCTTCTGCAGCTTTTAGATGCATACTTGTTTTTCAGGTGTGTTGGAGTAGGGATGCATCTAAAAGCTGCAGGACAGTAGCTCTCTGGACTGGAGCTGGAGACCCCTGCTTCTGATCAATCAGGATCCCCTGTTTGTTTAAATGCTGCACTGGCTCCATTGCGTTGCTGCACATCACCAGTCTGCTGTCAGAAAAACACACGTAGGAGCAGGAGGTGGTGTTTGCAACTGAACTCCCCTTATGTTGCCTGAGTTTCTGTCGGGTATTTCCTTGTTAATAAAGTTATCAGTGTATTGCTGATGTTGTTTCCTTCTGAGCCCCCCTCTGTGCTGCATGTACAGATGTTGTGGCCACAGAGGGTTCATCCCAGCAGCTTTTGTCACTGTAAGGACTGCTCAGTGGTATTTGATATGTTTTTAAAACAGATATTGGATCCGTGCATGTGGCATTATGTGGTGAAACCGGCTGCAAGACAGAGTTAGACTAACTGTGATACTTAAAGGTTGCATGTTAGTGCAGGTTAAACAGCTTAGTTTGCTGTACTGTGAAAACTAAAGAACTCGCTGTTCTTTAAAGGTGCACAGTGGCCGTGGGTTCATGGCCACAGTTAGCATCACATGTAGCAGAGTCATATGAATTTTAGCTGATGAGCTTAGATCCACTGATGAGCTGTGGAGGATGAAACATCTGCTCACATCTGGTTGAATCCAGGTGTGTCCATCCACAGAGAGCAGCAGGCCAGCTGATCACAGCCTGCACACAACACCTACTGGAGCTCTCAGGAGAAATGAGTGCGAGTTTGATTCAGTTCACTGAGCCGTGACACCAGTTTCAGGTTCCCCACCTGCTGAACCCACTTCAACCTCTGACTTCCTGTTTACAGGCAAAGTCCCCTCTACAACGGAGGCAACAGCAGATAGATTTGCTTTTCCTTTTTCTTCAGACTAAAGTTTGTGTTCCCCTCTACTGATATTATTCTATCATTATGTTCACATAGCACAGGGTTCAGTCAGCCTAGGACAAAATAGAAGCGTCCTCCTTTACTTCCTTGCTTTGAGCACATTTAGAGCCTTTACTTTTCTCTCTCGAGTAAATAAGTTGAATGAGTACTGTGACTTTTACTGGAGTATTTTTAACATCAGTATTTGTACTTGTACTTTGAGTACAGCATGTCTGTACTTTTGCCACCGCTGCTTAGTCTCATAGGTTGCAGTCTAAGGGCTGAGCCTGCTCATTAAGCCTTTTTAATCACTTTTGGTTAAAACACCGGATGAGCTGCCGTCCACTCTCCGTCAGCTTTGGCTGAGTTAGTAACAACTTGTTCACTAAACCACGCGTTAACCAGGCTGGTTAGTACGAGGAGACTGTTACGATGACAGGTCACCGAAGCTGGTTTAGCGCTGATGCTCCAGCTGATGCTCCAGCTGATGCTCCAGCTGATGCTGCTAGCTGATGCTAGCTGATGATGCTAGCTGATGCTAGCTGCTCGGCGAATGCGCTCCGGAGAAAAGCTAAAGTGAGCTGGACAGTCCGAACAATGGAGGCAGCTTCACGGGCGTTTCTGTCAGTGTGAAACCAGTGGAGCTGTCTGTGCAGTAACCAGCCTCAGCCGCAGGGTGGCAGTAACGTCACCGGTGGATGCAAACAGAGAGATCCGTGACAGCGCTGTCTGAGAACAGATGCAGTTACGTGTAAGTTTTTGTCCCGCCTTTGTAGACAGAACATCTGAAGAGCTGATGCTTCTGTTCAGCTACATTCTAGTGTTTTATTGGTCTGGTTAGCTGATTGCACTGATCGGTGTGGTACACCTGTACACTTTATTGGTGCAGGTTGAACCCAGGTGGTGTTTAAACATAAAACGGAAGCTTCAGGAGGTAAAAGCCACAGTTTGTTCCACGCTGTCCTCCACGGTAGCCACAGCTTCCACTGTGGATGATGTCTGGCTTCATGTGCTGTGTAGTTCCGTGACTCACCGCTTGTGTATGCGTGCGCCTGTCTCTACATGCTCGTGTCTGCCTGTGTCAGTGCTGCCCGGGAGTCCACAGCCTTCTGTGTTACTGTGGGGAAGTCGTGGGTGCTGCAGCTGGCGTGAGGAAGCTACACGGATTGGCCGCTGTGTGTTCTTTCTGCTTTCTCTTGTGAAGGGAGGAGGAGTGTCCGGTTAGGGGAACATGATCTTCCTCACACGCTGAACTCGGAGGAGTCCAAACTGGACGGAGACGAGACTTCAGGAGGACAATGTAAGTGAATACGGAGGAAGTGAGGAGTCTCTCTGGGATCTGCTGCTACTTACACTCACTCATTCAGACGCATCCACACGTCTAGTGATGGATGCAAGTCTGGTCTGTAAGTAAAAGTAATCTGATTACAGATGTACACCTTTTAGGTAACAGACTGTTAGATTTGAACACGTACAATGATACAAATACAGGCCAGAGTCCGCAGTAGAGCTGTAGAGGTTGAACAACAGCAGAATAACTAAAGATCTCAGTCAGCACCGAAGGACAGCTTAGTGAGGGAGCCTCGTGCAGGGGGAAATACTTCCACAGTGTTGGAGCCACGACTGTGGAAGCTGCTGCATCGCTGAGCTTGTGTTGCATGTGTGGAGCAGGGAAGCATCAGCTGACCTGAGAGAGCGCTGGGATGAGTGCAGCAGCTCACACAGATAGCAAGCACTGATGGCTGGATTCATGCCACTGTGCCTCAGCACAACGTTTAGCAAGTGAGCTGCTGTCACCTCTATCATCATCATCGTTGTGTAAACCACAGTAACGAATCTGTGTCCTTATTCCTGTTCTGCAGGTTCAGCTTCAGACTCGCCTACAGTTTCTCATACAACCTGTTCCAGTTCTGTGGCCACACGTGGATACTGGCTAATACTGTCGCCAGGTTTCTCATGTTCGGCCAAGGTAAGGTTAGGAAAACTTACCAGTCTCAGTTAATCTGAATTAGTCTGACTTTTCCAGGAAGTGAACGGTCTGTGGAGCAGCTGTGCAGGTCAAAGTAAATAATAAAGGCGCTAAGATGGCAGTGCTACCCTGAGCGATGGACCGATGCTGTACGGACGCTTGGACCGATATAGAAAAACACCCAGCTTAGACTCCAGGCTCGGTTTGATCAGGCCGTCGTTTAAATCTCATTAAGCCTCATCGAGCTAATTTATGTATTTAAGAAAAGGTATTCAGACATTATCTGCTTCCCCCAAATCCTCCTGTGAAAACTTGAGTTGCAGAGCTGCATCAGAGGAGTTCATGGAGCAGCAGCCTCCTGCTAGTCTGGCTGTTAGCGCTCTCACATCATGTTAGACTGTGTTTTCTCCTGACGTTAAACGCTTTCTCTCAGAGCTCTTTGACGTGGTATCATTTCTTTGCCTTCGTTCGCTTGTTGCATGAGGTTGCTGTGGGACACAAACAGGGACCGCGCTGCTCGTTTCTCTGTAAAGGCTCATTTGCTGCTGCTGAGTGAAGTTTCCAGTAAACACAGACATCGCTCCAAATGCTTCATAAGTTGACTAAGAAGTATATTTCCAAGTTAGGACTGATGAGCATCCCGCACATGTTGTTTGTGACTGCAGATGCTTTGGCCGACACCTTTTACTCTGTGGGCTTTGTGATGAGTCTCTGCCAGCTGCTCTCCATTCTGGAGCTTTTCCACATTGCGGACGGCATCGAGAAAGCCCGACTCCTTCCTCGCTTCATCCAAGTGCGTACGCAGCTCAAAGTTTAATGATTTTTATCATTGTTGTTATCTTTGATTGATGCACGGACACGCTGTCTTCCTGCTCCTCAGGTGATGGAGAAGAACCTTCTGTTGATTATGATCATCATGCTGGAGGAGCTGCAGAGTAAACCGGTGGTGTGCGTGCAGCTCTTCTTCTGGAACGTCCTGGACCTCCTCCGGTAAGCACCGCAGGTTTTACAGTGATGCACAAACACATCGGCATTCAAACTTCAACTTTACTTTGTTAAATCATTTTAAAAGCACAGGATGCAGAGCTTTAAGAAGCTTTTAGCTCCTTACAGTTGAACAGCACTGCCTGGACCTGACCTCTCAGCACTGATGCAATTATTTTACTGATGTGTCAAACTATGTGCATATTTTAAACCACGGCGGTCTCACTTTCCCTCTAAGCAGATACCCAGGGCAGGAACCCCCCCCTAAACAGCCAGTTTACATTCCAGTGTGAGATCCACTGATATCAGGTCGCAGTGGAAATATCTTTGGTTATTTCTGTGAAAAAGAAACCAAAGAAAAAGAAAACATGTTGATACAAAACCAAGCATGTCTGACTGGAGCTTTAATGAGTGTTGGTGGAGCAGCTTATTATTTACACCAGCGGTCCCCAACCTTTTGCACCACAGTCCGGCCTTTAAGGTGTTGCAGATAAACACAACAAAATGAAACCAGTACCGAAGATTTATTCACAACACAGGAAGAAAACAGAGTAACAATAAAAACCACAGCGGAGCCTGAAACGACTCAGGCACCGGCCCGTGACCCGGCGTTGGTGTTCTGATTCATGGTGATCTCCATAACACCGGGCCCAGGCCTGAGGAGGGAGCGTATTTACACACACATAATACTAATACGAACAATGATGATCTGTGCTGTAGAAGGTTAACGTGCTCACACACTCACATCTAAATATTTGAAGTGCAAACATCCACATTTGTTCCAATGCTGTGGACAGACTGACTGTTCTGAAGGCACAATTTCAACAATGTCTCTAATAATGATAATAATAATAATAATGATAATATCCTTAATGCCGTATTCGTACTACACCATATGTAGCTGCATTGTGATATACGACGTGATGATTTGAGTACATTTGGATTTCCAGATGCAAACATTGTTTCTCGTCCAATAAGCTGTGCCTGTGGTTTGATGACAGGTATCCTCACGAGCTGCTGTGTGTCATGGATACGCCGTCCAGCACCATGCTGTGGACTCGCTACACGCTCTGGATCCCCTTATACATCCTCACAGTCATCGTTGAAGGTGTTGAATCATTACGTTTCCATCTTTTATTCCAACAAACTGAGAGCTGAGCTCATAAGTACTTTGACTTCTCAACATTAAGAGGTTCATTGTGTGGTCAGAGTGTTGTGTAAGGGAAGTGCTGGGAGCAAACAGGAAATGTGTTAGCCAAGCAGAGCTGATGATATGAAGCCAGGAAATGAGCACAGTGCATTCCAGCTGCAGTGAGTAACCGTTGTGCTGCCTGTAAGCAGAAGTGCTGGAACGTCCTGTATATCAGTGACACACAGGCCAACAACACTGTGATAGTGGATGAAGTCAAAGCGTTTGTTCCCCTTTTTGTTTCTCTCAGCTGCCACCATCTATCAGGCGCTGCCTTATGCTGAGCAAACGGCCTCCCAGTCGTGTCCACTCAACTCAACGACAGCTCCAAACAGCCACCTCCCCCTGGTGCTGGCGCTCTACCTGCCCGCCCTCACTCTTGGTAAGACGGAGAACAACCCTTTGTGACATCACAGTCACCTGACCTGCTGAAACGCAGCACGGCTGCACTGATCCACGATAGTTTGAGTCCAAGCTCCTCCTTTACACTTATGGTCACTGCAGTCGTCCTCCGTCAGCCTCTACTTTGATTAGCTGTGGTTGTTTCAGCTTCTTTCCCCCCGCGTGCAGCCACGTTAAAGCTTTTCTCGATAAATCAGACTCACTCTTGGTGGGCATTGATCTGACTCTGTCCATATTTACACACACCTTCCCCGTGCAGCTCTGGGCCTTTTTACTTTGCGGTCAGTTTGACTCTGACTAGTTGCTTCATGCAAATACAGAACAAATGATGCTTAAAGTGACTGAAAGCTCTGATGCCAGTAAAGTTTGAGTAATCATGTGGATTAAACGTAATAAAAGCTGTAAAACAGATTAAACTATACATTTCATACTTGCAGCATCGGCATTGCAACGTTGCAGAGACAGTTTTACTTTTTTCTTTAGATACTGCATAATCGTTACATAACTAAGACATATGTTACCGTTACTAGTTTTTTAACATGAGGTCACTGTTGTGGTCCTCAGTCGCTCGTCCTTGTATGTTAAACATGCTGGTTGGACGAGGGTTAATGAGGCGGTTAGTCGTGCCGTTGTCAGGCTGATAGAGAGACACAGAGGTCGGTCGCTTCAGTAACACGACCTAAATCCACCTGAGCTAGAACACTGAAGGAAAAGAAAACCATCTCAGGTTCTCCTGATTTGTTACTGTTGGAAAAACTACGTGTGACAGTTTCCTGAGGAAGACTAGGACGATGAAGAACAGTTACAGGCCTCACTGTCACATCATCATAGTGTCCGAGCTTTCTGACCAGGTCTGTGGTGACAACACTGAGGAGGATCTTCTATCTGGGGATGTTAAACTGGTGTCATGAATGAAGTTACTGTGTAACTGTACAGTAACTGTGATGTAAAGCACTGTTTGGTTTTTGGCAATGTTTTCAGGAGCCTCGCTCACAGTCGGGCAGCTGCTGAAGGAGAGGCACCACCACCTGGAGAAGTGGAACAGGAAGAGGAAGTAACATGAAGTCACAGCTCGCTGGAGTTACGGATGAAGTCGAATTTAACGATCTGCTATAAAGAGAGAAAAGGATGTTCTAAACCCAAAATGATTTGTTGCACTTTTATTGACAGCACAGATTCCTACAGTACAGTTACTGTCTAACATTAAACATGCCCACAGCTCAGACCAGCAGCCGTGCGTCTCTTTGTGTACGAGCAGCAACGCCTGAGCAGGACACCGAGGCTCCTCTGGGCTACCAGCCGTACGCTCTGGTCCACACGGCTTTCTTCTTGAACTCTGCAGAGGACTTGAGCGCCAACAGAGCAGCTGAAAGGAAGCACAGGAGAGATCAGAGGAATCAGAGGGATCAGAGGAATCAGAGGAATCAGAGAGATCAGAGGAATCAGAGAGATCAGAGGAATCAGAGAGATCAGAGGAATCAGAGGAATCAGAGAGATCAGAGGAATCAGAGAGATCAGAGAGATCAGAGGAATCAGAGAGATCAGAGGAATCAGAGATCAGATGGCTGTTCTGAAGGCCAGATCATTTGTTTCACCATGATGTTTGAGTAAACCTCTCTTAAAGTCAGTGTTGGTCAAGTTACTTGAAAAAAGTAATCAGTAACTAATTACTTCCCCAAAAAAGTAATCCTGTTACTTTACTGATTACTTATTTTCAAAGGTAATTAGTTACTTAGTTACATTTTAAAAACACGATTTCCAACCTGAAGAGGTGATAAAGCGATAGATCTTTCAGCCCAATTCTACTTTTTCTGCATAATCCATCATATAAAATGTAATCAAATGGAAAAGTCTCTTTTTAAAACTTGTTTTATTAGTTTTAATCTTTTAACTTTATGCATCAAGCAAAAATTTAATTATATGCAACATTCTCTGACTGGAAGAAACATTTAAACCTATTTTCTGCACGTTCCAGCACATAAAATAAAATATTTTGTGTGTTTACACTCAGTCTTTCAAATAGATGCAAGTAAAACACAGCAGAAAACAAATAAAGTCAAAGACTCAGCGGTCCTGTTGCTCTATTTTCACCTGTAAAGCAGGAGTGGGGTAGGCGGAGGTTTACCCTGGTGCAGGTGTGCCGCGGTCAGTGGAAGAATCCGCGAGTGACTTTCCCATCACGTGGTAGCGTAACAGGGTCATAAATCACATCTTGTTATAACCCCCAAACCGTTCCTGTTATACCTGACTGTTAGGACCTCCAAGCCTGTAGTTGTGTTCATTATCAGTTAGAGCCCCCCCTCATTGTTCTTCTTCTTTGGTGCAACCCTATAAATACAGTGCACCCCTCTGGCCCCTCCCCTTTTCTACAATGCCCCTGTGGGAGCGCTGGGTGTCATTTCTTTCCAACACTGTAAAACACACATATAATGCATATTTAGCCACCCTGATGTTCCTGATTGCAATTTTAGTTCGGTTATCGTCATCATTATGCCTGTTTTTGTTAGATGCTATAAATGTGTAGTATGTGTGTGCCACAGATGTGTTCTAGGGAACGTGAACGCATGAATATATACTCCTTGCTAGCTTGGAAGTTGTGGTGGGTTGAGCTAACCCTCTTCCTGTTACTGTTTGTATTTGGTCGTAGGAGCTGGAGCGGGCAAGCTATTTACTTGGAGGTCTTTCTTTTACCTTACAGTAGCTGCTCGGTGCTTACTCTGAGGTTTAGGGTTTTTTTCGCTGTAAAAAGAAGTTTTCTTCCCACACACAACGGACGCTAATGTTTGTCCCTTTTTATGGAATCAAACTCAAAGTAAGGTCAGCGCTTCCACGCTTTAAACGCTGCACGCTCATACTGATCCACTGTTGATCTGCACACAGCTGTTGTCACTAACCGCGCACTCGCTTACGTCACTGTCGTGAGACATTCTCGCAAAGAATCACGGTTTTAGTAACGCAGTAACGCAGCGTTCCTACGGGAAAGTAACAGTAATCTAATTACCATTTTTGCAATAGTAATCCCTTACTTTACTCGTTACTGGAAAAAGTAATCTGATTACAGTAACGCCTGCTCTTTCCACACCTTGTTTTCTGACAGTGCTGTCAGCTGTGTGTCAATAAACATGGTGCCTTAGTTCTCATGTAAAGACGGCCACAGATGAGGCCTGTTAGCAGAAGCTCGTTTGGCCAAAAACAATTACTGCTAACAAACATCACTGCAGCTGTGTATATAGAGCCGAATCACAACAGTCCCCCTCTATGGTAACGTGATATTGTGAGATAACCTGCAGCAGTGCAGAGAAACCCTAACAGTCCAACGACCCTGTCTGAGGACGTGGTGAGGGAGGAGCTCCGACACAACCAGGTTCATGGAGGCTATGATTGGTTGGACTGCTCTGTCTCTGTGATCACTGACGGAAATATTTCAGCAGAAACTACAAACTGCTTGTGTCTGAGCTGAAATTCAGGCTTCTAACCTGAACGCACACATTTGCATCCACAGCAGTGCGATGTAAGCACAGAAAGCTGTGCGTGGATGAGTAAACCGCTCAGAGAAGAACAGTGCTGCATAAGAACCAGTGCATGAAACACACGACACATTTCACAAGGAGACCCGAACATACAGGCTTTACCACGAAGCTTTAGCTTCTGGGGCAAAACCAGTAAAGAAGAAACAACAACCCCGCCCTTCGATTTTAGACAGCCTATCACTCCACAGCAGAGACGCTGTCGTTCCCAGTTGCTTCCACTCTGTCACCTCAGCTGGAGTTTGTGTTCAGGTGCCATCCTATCAGCAGCACGTGCTGTAGACGCTACCAAACACCCGGCTGCTCGGGCTTTTACACCTGTGGCCACAGAAGTGACTGAACACCTGCACTCAGTGGTTTGGAGAGGTGAGTGCTTTTGGCTTTACAGTGAAGTTTTTACCTGGAGGATGTAAGAACCTGACAAAACTCAGGCCAGGTCTTAATTTCAATGAGACCTGCACAAGGACAGTAATAATAATAATCTAATTAAACTGTTCATTTAGGTGTGATTTAAATCCAGCTCAGCTGTGTTCAAACAGGATTTCACTGTTTTGATTTCATTAAGCACTTTGTGGAGACAGCAGTCTGTGGGTAGTGCTGCCATGCGGCTCAAACAGAGTGTGTAAGTAGGAAAAAGGCTGCTTTGTTCACCTTTGGCTGTGCTGACCGTTGATGCTGACACGCTCTGCTCAGGAGCTTCCATGATGCTGAGCAGCCAGTCTATGAACTGAGACACACACGGGGTCATCCCTTCTGCACGTTTACAACGAGTGAAAGTTGAGCTAAAGTTCAAAGTTCACAGCGCAAACACTGACCTTGGGTGTTTGGCTGCTCCAGGGCTCCTTGTCCAGGAGCCGAGGGAGGCTGTGGGACATCGCTAACAGGCACTGGGACAGGGCGCCGTCCACCGACGACTCCTCGCCATATAGACCGTGTGTTAGAGCCTGAGGCTTGGGGGCTGGCTGCCATGGAAACCACTGGACCCGGATGCCAAAGAGGAGTGGCATGATGTGGTCACCCCAGGAAACTACTGCAGCAGCAAAGAGCTGGAACAGGAAGTCGGTGGCCTGCAGAGCAGACTCAGTTAGAAACACGACACAGAATCTGCTTCCACCAACTCAAATACACAGAAGAAGAAAACAGCAGCAAGCTTTCCTCTGTCGGTGATGCTCGAGAGCAGCCTCGCTGCCATCACTGTAGTAAACATGGCACCGTCATGGTGGACCAGCATTTAGCTAAGCTCAGCTGCTGGGAGGAAGAGGAGGATGTGTGGGAGTCACTGTGGGTCACTCAGAAACATACCGATCTGGTGTCTCCACACTGGACGTCTGTTACGCCGTAGGCAACATTTCGGATATGTCCCATCAGCTGCAGGAGCCACTCCATCCGTCTGGAGATGCCTGTGACAAAGAGCGAGCTCAGCATGCTGACTAAATGACAACCACCATGATAAAACACACAGGTGTCAGTCGTCTGTTAGATCAGAAGAGATCCACTTTCCACGCAGTAGGAACGCCTTCCTGTCTCACCTGTGTTGATGCTGGTTGCCAGGCGACACTGGTAAAACGTCTGCAGGAGGAGCCACCCCACTCTGCGGCTTGGCCAACCACGGAGGACCCCAGCAATGACATCATTAAGACTAAGGAGGGGCACTCGTCCCTGAGAGGTCAGGTAGGCTAAGATGAAGCAGGTCTTCTCCATCTGAGTCTAAACAGAGCGCAGAGATGTTAAAGCCACAGCACACGCTCCTCCCTGAGCCTGGTTCTGCAGGAGGTTTCTTCCTGTTAAAAGGGAGTTTTTCCTTCCCACTGTCACCAAAGTGCTGCTCATAGGGGGTCATATGATTGTTGGCTTTTCTCTGTGTTATTACTGTAGGGTCGACCTTACAGTATAAAGCACCTTGAGCCGACTGCTGCTGAAGTGAACAAAGTAACCATGTGAGGAAGACTCCTCTAAATTACTGAAAGCTTAAATACTATATGGTTACATTTGGTCAAACTGAACGTTTACTCCTTTTAGAAATGCACGCTTTCAGAGTGGGCCCCCTGCTGGGCATTAGGAAGAATGCAGGTTTTACTGTCCACACACTGACAGCTATAAATAATAAAGCAATATGAGCTACAGGTGACTGGAATTAATTCCATTTCTCCTTCCACTACGAGACCAGCAACATGTGTTTTACCCTGTAAACCAAATGTACTTCTGCCCACATGGAAACAGTGGACGTGGTCCCTCTGTTCATTTTCTGCTGGGGTTATTAAGACTGTACCTCAGACACTTTCATGATCCTCTCAATCTCTGTGTCAGACATCTCAGACAGACACTTGGCCACGCCCACATACAGATCCACCTCATTATCCTGAAACAAATGTACAAGAAATCAAACACAAACATAAAAATTGTTATTTTTTAGTTAAAATGTCTCATTTAAACAGCTTTGAACCTGTGTTCATGTGTTAAAGAGGCAAAGCTGGATGCCAGCAGGGCCCAGCAGCAGGACGAATAAAAGGCTTTCATTGTTAGACTGCACAAAGTCAGGGTTTCAAAACAGACAAAGACTGATTGAAGGAGATCAGCTGGTTTCACAGAAAGGTGAACAGAGCAGGCTAGCAGGTTCAGCTATTAGCAGCTGTTAAACTGAGGCGAGCTGAGGCGACACACACCAGCGCGCATATATCATCAACTAAATTATTCCAGCCATTCAAAAGCTGAAATGTAGCCACACTGGCATCAAGTAGCATGAAACACGACCACTGTGCTGTTCTTCAGACTGAGGAGATTAATGATGCCACAGGTTCAGAAGCAAGAGGATTTGGACAAAGGCTAAAATGAGTGTAACTGCCCGTGATCCTTACACAACTTTAGCTATTTTTCCTGTTTCTTTTATTGTCCTTTGAACATGCTGGTCTAGATCAGCTCTCTCCTGTTAGTCTCAATGTGACGGCCTGTACAAACAAAGGTAAAAGGAGGTCTGGAGTGGCAGAAACAGCGACAGCTGTGTCACAGAAATCACTGTCAGCCAGAGCGAGCAGATGTGCTGGTTACAGCTGCATCATGGACCAAGAGGTCATGTGACCATGGTCCAGAGGTCTTCTTCTATGGGCAGAATCAGCTTTAAATGGACTGCAGCAAACTGTAAACACTTCTCTGACCAGGTGCATCAAACGTGACATCCTTCCTCATGAAGAGGAGGAGGAGCAGACCCTGCATCTCTGATGGGATGAAGGTCGTTAGTGTCTTTGGCACTGGCACACACATCTGTCTGACTACAGCCAGACTTCATCGTGACCTGCGTCTCACCTTTCTCCAGCTGAAAACATCTGGCCTATTAAGCAGCTGTTGTCCTACATCAGACCACCTGCTCTTCACGCAGTGCCACAGTTAGTCTGCACACACAGAGGGAATGCTCTGTGTCCATTCACTCAGTTTATCCAGCTGATACGTCCTGTGTGTTCTGCTACGGATGTAATCATGACTGCATCCTGTTTTTATGTTTGCAAACTTAATGTTGTCCTAATAAACCCAGACAGCCATCCCACCAACACATGTACAAATGTTTGCATGTTTCACTGAAGCACCCAGTTTGTATCCAAGAGTTCGACAGCTTTAACTTTTGAGTTTGACGACATCAAACGAACACTAACAGGAACCTGCTGCACATCATGTCTTTGCACTTGTTATAAACCTGACTGGCATTTCTATCAGGCCTCCTCATCCAACATCCATCAAGATAATTATGTATTACTTATGTCATTAATATAATAACTGAGCACAGGAAACAGATATGTGAGATACAGACAGGGAGGGGCCAGAGCTCCCTTTGAAGTGAGCTGTTACTGTAACTGTTACAGTTGCCACTGCTGTTATTATGATGCTGTGTTTGGCCTGTGTTCTTACAGCTGAGCTAACGATGGGCTGAAGCTGCTGTGGTGAAGAGAAAAGCTCATTTCCAGCCGAGCTCTGAAGCTCTGCACACCTACAGCATGTGTCACAGCTTCTTGCTTTGAATGAAATGGGTTTATGCTCCTGTTCGTGTCTGTGGGTGGACGGGAGCATCAGAGGATATCAGGATCCCCGAGCGTAAAACCAGGGACAGAGCCATGTATCAAAGAAAAAGCTTCAGCACTTAGACTGCACCTGGATTCGGTCGGGCAGGAAGGTGAAGATCTTCTCCGTGGCAGAGCAGAGGATGGTCCAGCAGCTGCTAGAGGGGTTTGGGAGGGCCATGGCCTGAGCCAGGCCCCGCAGCACAGAGCCACACAGGGACGCGCGCTGGGGTCGGAGGTCCTCCTGAAACTGCTGCAGCCCCAAACTCTCCACATACACCTGGAGCTTGTCCTCAGTCACGTGCTTCATCCACGAGCCCAGAGTCTCATAGAGGTGGGCCCGGGTCTGGTACTGGGGGAGACAGACAGCCAGTAAGGATCTCAAAGCCTTCATCATTGTAGCAGGT